>NC_135986.1:23411272-23464636 GCF_053455715.1 Rhinoraja longicauda | reverse complement strand
ACTGCCTTCTGAGGCAGAGAATTCCACAGATTCACAACTCTCTGGGTGAAGAAGTTTTTCCTCATCTCAGTCCTAAATGGCCTACCCCTTATTCTTAAACTGTGGCCCCTGGTTCTGGACTCCCCCAACATTGGGAACATGTTTCCTGCCTCTAACGTGTCCACGTTAACGTGCCTCTAACGTGTCTAACGTTTGCCCTAAGAGCAAAATCTAACTCTCTCTTGAAAACATCCAGTGAATTGGCCTCCACTGCCTTCTGTGGCAGAGAATTCCACAGATTCACAACTCTCTGGGTGAAGACGTTTTTCCTCATCTCAGTCCTAAATGGCCGACCCCTTATTCTTAAACTGTGTGACCCCTGGTTCTAGACTCCCCCAAACATGGGGAACATTGTTCCTGCATCTAGCCCGTCCAATCCCTTAAGAATTGTATATGTTGCCGTAAGATCCCCTCTCATCCTCTGGCGGTAGGGGTTGCCAACTATCGCACTCCCAAATAAGGGACAAAAAGTGACGTCACTGCCCCGCGCCCCACGTGACCTCACCCTGCCAGCGGCCACGTGCTCCCGCTCCACCAATGGAGGCTGCCCGGGCCGGGAGGTGAGTTGCTATGCAACTTCTATTAGGCAGCGCCCGGGCGTCCGGGCCTACAGTGTCCGGGCCTACAGAGACCGGGCCTACAGTGTCCGGACCTACAGTGTCCGGGCCTAGTGTCCGGGCCTACACTGTCCGGGCCTACAGTGTCCGGGCCTACAGTGTCCGGGCTTACAGTGTCCGGGCCTACAGTGTCTGGGTCTACACTGCCCAGGCCTACATCAGCCCCCGGGCCTACAGTGTCTGGGCCTACACTGTCCGGGCCTACATCAGCCCCCAGACCTGCAGTGTCCGGGCCTACAGTGTCCAGGCCTACACTGTCCGGGCCTACAGTGGTCACATCGCACAGTGAACCGGCACAGATCTACTTGCACTTTATTCTGTTTTAAAACTGTTCTAATTTGTTTCATCGGGTTGTTTAAATTAATACTGACTAGCTAATTAATTTATTGCATCGTATGGGAGGCGCATTCCCAATCTCGTTGTACCCCTGTACAATGACAATAAAGATATATTGTATTGTATTGTATTGTGTCCAGGCCTACACTGTCGGGGCCTACAGTGTCCGGGCCTACAGTGTCCGGGCCTACAGTGTCCGGGCCTACAGTGTCCGGGCCTACAGTGTCCGGGCCTACAGTGTCCGGGCCTACAGTGTCCGGGCCTACAGTGTCCGGGCCTACACTGTATGGGCCTACACTGTACGGGCCTACAGTGTCCATGCCTACACTGTCCTGGCCTACAGTGTCCGGGCCTACAGTGTCCGGGCCTACAGTGTCCATGCCTACACTGTACGGGCCTACAGTGTCCGGGCCTACAGCACCCCCTGGGCCTAATACAGGACGGTCCCCTATGGGTCAAACCACTTCAGCCCAATATACAGGGTGTCCCGGCTAATACGGACAGTTGGAAACCCGATCTGCCGGGTCTCGGCGGCACTCAACGTCCGAGGCCAGATGGAAAACATTTAGTCCCACGGAGGCTCTTCAGATCCGAGCTCGATTCGCGATAGGGCTCGCTGAGTCAACAGAGTTCAGGAAACCGGCCACAGGTGCTTCCTCTCGAGTCACGGTCAGCTTGGCTTGGCAGGGAGAGAGCGCTGATCCTGGGCCGAGCCCAGCGTTGCGTGAGTTAGGAGGGGGAAACTACAGACCAGCGGCACTCTGCTGCACCACGGCACGCTCCCAGGGCGAAGACAGACGCAAAATGCCGGAGTAACTCAGCGGGACGGGCGGCATCTCTGGAGAGAAGGAACGGGTGACATAGAAACATGGAAAATAGCCGCAGGAGGAGGCCATTTGGCCCTTCGAGCCTGTACGCACCGCCATTCATTGTGATCATGGCTGATCGTCCACAATCAGTAACCCGTGCCTGCCTTCTCCCCATATCCCTTAATTCCACTAGCCCCTAGAGCTCTATCTAACTCTCTCTTAAATCCATCCAGTGAATCGGCCTCCACTGTATCTCTCGTTTCCCTTATCCTAGGGTTGCCAACTTCCTCACTCCCAAATAAGGGACAAGGTGACGTCACCGCCCCGCGCGCCCCACGTGACCTCACCCAGCCAGCGGCCACCTGCTCCCGCTCCACCAATGGCAGCCGCCCGGGCCGGGAGGCGGGTTGCTATGCAACCTCCGTTAGGCAGGGCCCGGGCCTCCGGAGCTAGACTGTCTGGAGCTAAAATGTCGGAAACCTAGAGTTTCGGGACCTAAACTGTCGGGGCCTACAGTGTCGGGGCCTACAGCGTCGGGGCCTACAGCGTCCGAGCCTACAGTGTCCGGGCCTACAGCGTCGGGGCCTACAGCATCCGAGCCTACAATGTCGGGGCCTACAGTGTCCGGGCCTACAGTGTCGGGGCCTACAGTGTCGGGGCCTATAGCGTCCGGGCCTACAGCGTCTGGGCCTACAGTGTCCAGGCCTACACCGTCGGGGCCTACAGTGTCGGGGCCTACAGCGTCCGGGCCTACAGTGTCCGGGCCTACAGCGTCCGGGCCTACAGTGTCGTGGCCTACAGCGTCCGGGCCTACAGCATCCGGGCCTACCGTGTCTGGGCCTACAGCATCCGGGCCTACCCCACCCCCCAGGCCTAAAACCGTATTAGTCCCGGGGGGCGCTGTAGGCCCGGATGCTGTACACGTAGCCTGTCCATGTTCTCCAGAGATGCTGCCTGACCCGCTGAGTTACCCCAGCATTTTGATTAGCCTCTAAACTCTTCCTGTCTGCTGCATACAATAATGGTATCAGGTAGTTGAGTTTGGTTGACTTTACTTTACTTTACCGTTACGTGTACCGAGGTACACTGAAAAGCTTTTTGTTGCATTCTATCCAGTCAGTAGAGGTATTGATCTCTCCACATCATCGTCTGTATCTCTCGTTTCCCTTATCCTAGGGTTGCCAACTTCCTCACTCCCAAATAAGGGACAAGGTGACGTCACCGCCCCGCGCCCCACGTGACCTCGCCCAGCCAGCGGCCACGTGCTCCAGCTCCACCAATGGCGGCCGCCCGGGCCGGGAGGCGGGTTGCTACGCAACCTCCGATAGGCGGCACCCGGGCCTCCGGACCTACACTGTCCAGAGCTAAAATATCGGAAACCTAGAGTTTCGGGACCTAAACTGTCGGGGCCTACAGTGTCGGGGCATACAGCGTCGGGGCCTACAGCGTCCGGGCCTACAGTGTCGGGGCCTATAGCGTCAGGGCCTAAAGTGTCCAGGCCTACAGTGTCCGGGCCTACAGTGTCGGGGCCTACAGCGTCTGGGCCTACAGTGTCGGGGCCTACAGTGTCGGGGCCTACCGTGTCCGGGCCTACGGTGTCGGGGCCTACAGCGTCCGGGCCTACAGTGTTGGGGCCTACAGCGTCCGGGCTTACAGTGTCGGGGCCTACAGCGTTCGGGCCTATAGTGTCGGGGCCTACATCCCCCGAGCCTAATACCATATTAGTCCTGGGGGGCGCTGTAGGCCCGGATGCTATACACGTGATACACGTCATTCAATGTGATCATGCTGATCATTCTCAATCAGTACCCCGTTCCTGCCCTCTCCCCATACCCCCTGACTCCTCTATCTAGCTCTCTCTTGAATGCATTCAGAGAATTGGCCTCCACTGCCTTCTGAGGCAGAGAATTCCACAGATTCACAACTCTCTGACTGAAAAAGTTTTTCCTCATCTCCGTTCTAAATAATAATAATAATAATAATAAACATTTATTTTACATAGCGATTTTCCAAGTGCTCAAATACGCTTTACAAAAAACAGTCATGACATAAAAACAAACAGACGAACTATCCTGACGGAGAAGCAGCGAACAAATAGCACCAGCGTCCTCTCACGTCAGGGTCCGGCAGTAGACAATGAAAACACAAGACACACAATTACAATTTTAACACAAACAGCCATCACAGTGATTGCTCCAGGCACACCCTCACTGTGATGGAAGGCAAAGAAAAGTCTTATCTCCTCCTCATTCTTCTCCGTGGTGCCACGAGGCGATCGAGGCTCCCGACTTTTGAAGCCCCCACCGGGCGATGGAAAGTCCCAGGGCCGAGCCGAGCAGGCCGATGAAGGTCCTGAGCCCCCACCGGGCGATGGAAAGTGTCGCGGCCGAGCCATGCAGGGCGATGAAGGCCCTGCGAGCGGGTCGATCAAACCTCGCGCTCCGGGGCGGTCGAAGCTGCTACGGCTGGAGCTCCCGAAAGCCGGTCGCCAGCCAGGGACCTGCGAACACCCGATGTTGCGGTCTGCAGGGCCCACGGCCGAAGCCTCCGAGATGGTAAGTCCAGGCCCTGCGACCGGAGTCTTCAAGGTCGATCCCAGCTGGAGGCCGCCAACTCCACGGTGTTAGGCGTAGCGTGAACGGAGATACGACACGGTAAAGGTCGCATCTCCATTGAGGAGGAGATTGGAAAAGGTTTCCCCCAACCCCCCCCCCCACATACATAGAGCTAAAAATAAATCAAAACTTACATTTAAACGATAACAAAAGACAAAAAGACAGAGAGACTGCCGGTGAGCCACAGCTGCAGAGCGCAGCCACGCCCCCTCAACGGCCGACCCCTTATTGTTAAACTGTGGCCCCTGGTTCTGGACTCCCCCAACATTGGGAACATGTTTCCTGCCTCTAACGTGTCCAACCCCTTAATAATCTTATACGTTTCGATAAGATCCCCTCTCATCCTTCTAAATTCCAGTGTATACAAGCCCAGTCGCTCCAGTCTTTCAACATACGACAGTCCCGCCATTCCTACGCTGCACGCCCTCAATAGCAAGAATATCCTTCCTCAAATTTGGAGACCAAAACTGCACACAGTACTCCAGGTGCGGTCTCACTAGGGCCCTGTACAACTGCACACAGTACTCCAGGTGCGGTCTCACTAGGGCCCTGTACAACTGCACACAGTACTCCAGGTGCGGTCTCACTAGGGCCCTGTACAACTGCACACAGTACTCCAGGTGCGGTCTCACTAGGGCCCTGTACAACTGCACACAGTACTCCAGGTGCGGTCTCACTAGGGCCCTGTACAACTGCACACAGTACTCCAGGTGCGGACTCACTAGGGCCCTGTACAACAGCACACAGTACTCCAGGAGCGGTCTCACTGGGGCCCTCACTAGGGATAGGACAGGTTTGGAGGGATATAGACCAAGCGCAGGCAGGTGGGACTAGTGTAGCTGGGACATTGTTGGCCGGTGTGGGAAAGTTGGGCCGAAGGGCCTGTTTCCACACAGCATCACTCGGTGACTCGAAGGGCTGAAAGGCCTAATTCTGCCCCTGTGTTTTACAGAGACAAAGAGAGGGGAGGAGGTGTGGGGTGTGTGTGTGGGGGGGGGGGGGGGGGGGGGGGGGTGGAGGCTGTGAGTGAGGAAGAATTCCTAGCTGTGAACGGACTCCAAAAGCAATAAGTGTCCATTGGGATCTACTTCCACCCACTAATAACGAGCCTGGCGGCCAGATTCCTAGTGGAAAAATGCTGTGTCCTGACACGCAGAGCTAAACATCCACAGGGCTCCGGACCAAGTGGAATGGGTCCAACACGATAATGTTGCCAGGACTGGAGGGCCTGAGCTACAGGGAGAGGTTGAGCAGGCTGGGACTCTATTCCTTGGAGCGCAGGAGGATGAGGGCCAATCTTATAGAGGAGTACAAAATCAAGAGGGGAATAGATCGGGGAGACGCACAGAGTCTCTCGACCAGAGTAGGGGAATCGAGGACCAGAGGACATGGGTTCAAGGCGAAGGGGAAAAGATTAAATAGGAATCCGAGGGGCAACTTTTTCACACAGAGGGTGGTGGGTGTATGGAACGAGCTGCCGGAGGAGGTAGTTGAGGCTGGGACTATCCCAACGTTTAAGAAAACGTTAGACAGGTACATGGCCTTCATAGCGAGGGGATTTGAGTATAGGAGCAGGGAGGTTCTGCTGCAGTTGTACAGGGCATTGGTGAGATCACACCTGGAGTATTGCGTACAGTTTTGGTCTCCTAATCTGAGGAAAGACATTCTTGCCGTAGAGGGAGTACAGAGAAGGTTCACCAGATTGATTCCTGGGATGGCAGGACTTTCATATGAAGAAAGACTGGATAGACTCGGCTTGTACTCACTGGAATTTAGAAGATTAAGGGGGGATCTTATAGAAACTTACAAATTTCTTAAGGGGTTGGACAGGCTAGATGCAGGAAGATTGTTCCCGATGTTGGGGAAGTCCAGAACAAGGGGTCACAGTTTAAGGATAAGGGGGAAGTCTTTTAGGACCGAGATGAGAAAGTTTTTTTTCACACAG
The DNA here is from genome assembly GCF_053455715.1 of Rhinoraja longicauda. Lineage (NCBI taxonomy): Eukaryota > Metazoa > Chordata > Chondrichthyes > Rajiformes > Arhynchobatidae > Rhinoraja > Rhinoraja longicauda. The sequence goes on along the minus strand of NC_135986.1, from coordinate 23,458,275 downwards.
AGAGTGGTGAATCTGTGGAATTCTCTGCCACAGAAGGTAGTTGAGGCCAGTTCATTGGCTATGTTTAAGAGGGAGTTAGATGTGGTCCTTGTGGCTAAAGGGATCAGGGGGTATGGAGAGAAGGCAGGTACGGGATACTGAGCTGGATGATCAGCCATATTGAATGGCGGTGCAGGCTCGAAAGGCCGAATGGCCTACTCCTCTATGTTTCTATGGATAGGACGGGTTTGGAGGGTTATGGACCAAGCGCAGGCAGGGGGAGTAGTGTAGATGGGACATGTTGGCCGGTGTGGGCAAGTTAGGCCGAAGGGCCTGTTTCCACGCTGTATCACTCTGTGGCTCTAACAGAGGTTAGAAAAAATGAATGTTTCTCAGTTTATTAAATGCCAGCAGAGTTCCAGAGAGTTCCAGAGAGTTCCAGAGAGGAGAAATGGCACCGATTGTTCCAATTTTCTGAGAGGTCTCAGGTCACTCCCCCAGGAGGATTAGTCAGCCTGACATTTACAAGGACTGGAAACAAGGCAGCAAAGAGTGGAAGTCAGGAACATATTTCCTACATCTAGCCAGTCCAATCCCTTAAGAATTTTATACACCGATCAGCCAAAACATTATGACCGCTGACAGGCGAAGTAAATAACATTCATTATCTTGTTACAATGGCACCTGTCAAGGGGTGGGATATATTAGGCAGCAAGTGAACCGTCAGTTCTTGAAGTTGACGTGTTGGATGCAGGAGAAATGGGCAGGAGTAAAGACCCGAGCGACTTTGACAAGGGCCACATTGTTGTGGCCAGACGACTGGGTCAGAGCATCTGTGAAACGGCAAGGCTTGTGGGGTGCTCCCGGTCAGCAGTGGTGAGTACCGACCGATCGACAGTGGTCCGAGGAGGGACAAACCACAAACCGGCGACAGGCAGGGTGTTGGGCGCCCAAGGCTCATCGATGCGCGAGGGGCAACGAAGGCGATCCCGTCTGGTCCGAACCGACAGAAGGTCGACTGTGGCACAAGTCACGGGAAATGTTAAAATGGTGGTCACGGGAGGAATGTGTCACAATACACAGTGCATCGCACCCTGCTGCGTATGGAGCTGCACACGGAGGACCAACAGCAGGTTAGGCAGGTGGGCATAATGTTTTGGATCATCAGGTCATAATGTTTTGGCTGATCGGTGTGTGTTTCTATATAACCCCCTCTCACCCTTCTAAATTCTTCAACTGCAAGAATTTATCCCTGTAGGGACTTGCTACGGATAGGTGCAGAGGGTAGAGCTGCTGCCTCACAGCGCCAGAGACCCGGGTTCCATCCCGACTACGGGCGCCGTCTGTACGGAGTTTGTACGTTCTCCCCGTGACCTGCGTGGGTTTTCTCCGAGATCTTCGGTCTCCTCCTGCACTCCAAAGACGTGCAGGTTTGTAGGTTAATTGGCTGGGTAAATGTAAAAATTGTCCCTAGTGTGTGTAGGATAGTGTTAGTGTGCGGGGATCGCTGGTCGGCGCGGACCCGGTGGGCCGAAGGGCCTGTTTCCGCGCTGTATCTCTAAACTAAACTTTAATTTCATGTTTCATGTGTCTTGCTGATCAATTTCCCTCCTGGGATAAATAATGTTCTATCGTATCGTATCATCATAAGGTCATAGGGAACAGGAGCAGAATTAGGCCATTCGGCCCATCAAGTCTACTCCGCCATTCAGTCATGGCTGATCTATCTCTCCCTCCCAACCCCATTCTCCTGCCTTCTCCCCATAACCCCTGACACCCGCACTAATCAAGAATCTATCTATCTCTGCCTTAAAAATATCCACTAACTTGACCTCCTTTGGCAATGAATCCCACAGATTCACCACCCTCTGACTAAATAAATTCCTCCTCATCTCCTTCCTAAAGGAACGTCCTTTAATTCCGAGGCTGTGCCCTCTGGGTCTGGACTCTCCCACTAGTAGAAACATCCTCTCCACATCCACTCTATCCAGGCCGCTCACTGTTCTGTACATCTCAATGAGGTTCCCCCCTCATTCATCTAAACTCCAGCGAGTACAGGCCCAGTGCCGACAAACGCTCGCCATGGGCTAACCCACTCATTCCTTCGGATCGTTCTTGTAAACTTCTTCTGGACCCTCTCCAGATCCTTCCTCAGATATATATGGTGCCCAGAATTGCTCACAATATCGAGCGGCACGGTGGCGCGGCGGTAGAGTTGCTGCCTTACAGCGAATGCAGCGCCGGAGACCTGGGTTCGATCCCGACTATGGGCGCTGTCTGTACGGAGTTTGCACGTTCTCCCCGTGACCTGCGTGGGTTTTCTCCGAGATGTTCGGTTTCCTCCCGCACTCCAAAGACGTGCAGGTTTAGATTTAGATTTAGAGACACAGCGCGGAAACAGGCCCTTCGGCCCACCGGGTCCGCGCCGCCCAGCGATCCCCGCACACTAACACTATCCTACACCCACTAGGGACAATTTTTTTACATTTGCCCAGCCAATTAACCTACAAACCCGCACGCCTTTGGAGTGTGGGAGGAAACCGAAGATCTCGGAGAAAACCCACTCTGGTCACGGGAGGACGTACAAACTCCGTACAGACGGCGCCCGTAGTCAGGATCGAACCCGAGTCTCCGGCGCTGCATTCGCTGCAAGGCACCAACTCTACCGCTGCGCCACCGTGCCGCCCAGGTTTGTAGGTTAATTGGCTTGGTATAAATGTAAAAAAATCCCTATAGTGTATAGGATGGTGTTAGTGTGCGGGGATCGCTGGTCGGCGCGGACCCGGTGGGCCGAAAGGCCTGTTTCCACTGAGGGCGTGCAGCGTAGGTTTACTAGGTTAATTCCCGGAATGGCGGGACTGTCATATGTTGAAAGACTGGAGCGACTAGGCATGTATACACTGGAATTTAGAAGGATGAGAGGAGATCTTATCGAAACGTATAAGATTATTAAGGGGTTGGACACGTTAGAGGCAGGAAACATGTTCCCAATGTTGGGGGAGTCCAGAACCAGGGGCCACAGTTTAAGAATAAGGGGTAGGCCATTTAGAACTGAGATGAGGAAAAACTTTTTCAGTCAGAGAGTTGTAAATCTGTGGAATTCTCTGCCTCAGAGGGCAGTGGAGGCCAATTCTCTGAATGCATTCAAGAGAGAGCTAGATAGAGCTCTTAAGGATAGCGGAGTCAGGGGGTATGGGGAGAAGGCAGGAACGGGGTACTGATTGAGAATGATCAGCCATGATCACATTGAATGGCGGTGCGTACAGGCTCGAAGGGCCGAATGGCCTCCTCCTGCACCTATTGTCTGTTGTCTATCTCTAGACGAAACGAAAAAAAACGAAATTCCAAATGCTGGCCAGACCAACGCCTTAAATGTCTGAAGTCAATCGCTGGGTTTCCCAGGCGTTGGTTAGCGAGACGCCCAGAAGGTTGTGGGAAGATTTTTTGGGGAAGAGTCACACGAGACTCACGGAACAAGGCCTGCGCTGGGCAGGTTGAAACACCGTGCCTGGGGCCTGCAGGTATGTGAGCCATTCACAGCCGCAGGAGCAAGCCTGCACAGCACCTGGGCGAACACCGCCTCTCCCAGGCAACCCATACCCATTCACATTCCCAAGGCAAGACACGAGATGCCGGAGTAACTCAGCGAGACAGGCAGCGTCTCTGGAGAGAAGGAACGGGCGACATTTTCAGGGGTCCAGACCCTTATCATATCATATCATATATATACAGCCGGAAACAGGCCTTTTCGGCCCTCCAAGTCCGTGCCGCCCAGCGATCCCCGCACATTAACACTATCCTATACCCACTAGGGACAATTTTTACATTTACCCAGCCAATTAACCTACATACCTGTACGTCTTTGGAGTGTGGGAGGAAACCGAAGATCTCGGAGAAAACCCACGCAGGTCACGGGGAGAACGTACAAACTCCTTACAGTGCAGCACCCGTAGTCAGGATCGAACCTGAGTCTCCGGCGCTGCATTCGCTGTAAAGCAGCAACTCTACCGCTGCGCTACCGTGCCGCCCTTCTTCAGACTCATCTGTTCCTTCTCTCCAAAGATGCTGCCCGTCCCTCTGAGTTACTCCAGCACTTTGTGCCTACCTAAGGTGCAAACCAGCACCTGCAGTTCCTTCCAACGCATTTCGACTCGCGTTCGCACACGGTTTTAGTTTTCTTTACCGCTTTTTGTAGTTTGAATATCCAGACAAGCCGGATAATACTCGACACAAACACGATCAGTCCGAAGAAGGCCCCCCGACACAAAACGTCACCTATCCACGTTCTCCACAGACGCTGCCTGACCCTCTGAGTCACTCCAGCACTTTGCGCCTTTTTAGGAATGTAATCAAGAGCTTAGTTTATAATTGTCGCGTGGACAGGCAGGATGCAGAAAAAATGTTTAATTCTGAGGCTGTGCCCTCTGGTCCTAGACTCTCCCACTAGTGGAAACATCCTCTCCACATCCACTCTATCCAGGCCGCTCACTGCTCTGTACGTCTCAATGAGGCCCCCTTCCCCCTCATTCCCCGAAACTCCAGCGAGTACAGGCCCAGTGTTGACAAACGCTCATCATAGGTTGTACAAGAAGTTAACTGCAGATGCTGGTACAAATCGAAGGTGTTTATTCACAAAATGCTGGAGTAACTCAGCGGGTCAGGCAGCATCTCGGGAGAGAAGGAACGGGTGACGTTTTGGGTCGAGACCCTTCTTCAGACTGATATCAGGGGGGCAGGACAAAGGAACGATATAGGTGGAGACAGGAAGATAGAGGGAGATCTGGGAAGGAGGAGGGGAAGAGAGGGACAGAGGAACTATCTAAAGTTGGAGAAGTCAATGTTCATACCGCTGGGCTGCAAACTGCCCAGGCGAAATATGAGGTGCTGTTCCTCCAATTTACGGTGGGCCTCACTATGGCACTGGAGGAGGCCCATGACAGAAAGGTCAGACTGGGAGTGGGAGGGGGAGTTGAAGTGCTCAGCCACCGGGAGATCAGATTGGTTAATACGGACCGAGCGCAGGTGTTCAGCGAAGCGATCGCCAAACCTGCGCTTGGTTTCGCCGATGTACATAAGTTGACATCTGGAGCAGCGGATGCAATAGATGAGGTTGGACGAGGTGCAGGTGAACCTCTGTCTCACCTGGAAAGACTGTTTGGGTCCTTGGATCCTCATCATAGGTTAACCCACTCATTCCTGGGATCGTTCCTGTGAACCTCCTCTGGATCCTATCTCCAGAGCCAGCACATCCTTCCTCAGATGTGGTGTCCAAAACTGCTCGCGATACTCCAGATGCGGCCTGACCAGCACCTTTTTGAGCCTCGGCATTACATCCCTGTTTTTGTACGCAAGCCCTCTCGAAGCAAATGCTCGCATTGAGTTTGCTTTCTTGCTGGGATCCTGGACTTCCTGCTGGAGCGGCCACAGGCAGTGAGAATGGGCCCGCACCTGTCCTCCACTATCACCCCGAGTACCGGGCTGTGTTCTGAGCCCCATGCTCTACTCCCTCTTCACGCACGAACTGTGTTTCTGCATTCGACACCAACACCATGGTCAAGTTTGCAGACGACACAACGGTGATCGGGCTGATCACCAACGGTGATGAAACAAACTACAGAGCGGAGGTGCAGAACCTGGCGGACTGGTGCTCGGATAACAACCTGTCCCTAAACACCACCAAGACCAAGGAGCTGATCATCAACTTCAGTAGGTCACATAACGGGGAATATGCCCCGATCTTTATCAATGGGGACAGTGTGGTGTCCAGCTTCAAGTTTCTGGGCACTCACATTTCGGAGGACCTAACATGGTCCAATAACACTGCTGCGCTGGTCAAGAAGGCACAGCAACGACTGTTCTACCTGAGAACACTGAAAAAGTCTGGTCTACCCCAACAGCTGCTGACGACCTTCTACCGCTGCACCACAGTGAGCATCCCAACGCATGGCATCCCTGTGTGGTACCTCAGCTGCACGGAGGCAGAGAGGAAAGCTCTTCAGCGGGTAGTCCATAGAGCTCAGAGGGCCATCGGAACACAGCTACCAGCCTTGGAGGGCAACTACAACACACGATGCCTCAGAAAAGCCACCAGCATCCACAAAGACTCTTCACACCCCTGCAACAGTCTGTTCGAACTCCTTCCATCGGGCAGACGATACAAGGCCTTCTACGCCCGCACCTCCAGACTCAGGAACAGCTTCATCCCCAGGGCCATAGCTGCTATGAACCGGTCCTGCTGAGCCGGATGGTCACATCGTACAGTGAACCGGCACAGATCTACTTGCACTTTATTCTGTTTTAAAACTGTTTCGAATTTTGTTTCACTGGGTTGTATAAATTTATACTGACTAGCTAATTAATTTATTGCATCGTATGGGAGGCGCATTCCCAATCTCGTTGTACCCCTCCCTGTACAATGGCAATAAAGATATATTGTATTGTATTGTGAAGCGGAGTTAGAAGCTGTTCTTGAGTCTGGTGTTACGCACTTTCATGCAACGGTATCTTCGGCACAACGGAATGATCGGGGAGGGGAGACAAGTCTTTGAAATGCTTTCACAAGGAGTTAGTTGTGCAGAGACTGGTCTGTGTACGATGGACTGGGTACATTCACAACTCGGCCATTTCCAACAGTCTTGGGCAGAACTGTATTAGTTTAGAGATACAGCGTGGAAACAGGCCCTTTCGGCCCACCGGGTCCTCGCCGACCAGCGATCCCCGCACACTAACACCATCCCTACACCCAATTTTTACATGTACCAAGCCGATTTAGCCTGCAAACCTGCACGTCCTTGGAGTGCGGGAGGAAGCCGAAGATCTCGGAGAAAACCATCGCAGGTCACGGGGAGAACGTACAAACTCCGCACAGACAGCGCCCGTAGTCGGGATGGAACCCGGGTCTCCGGCGCTGCATTCGCTGTAAGGCGGCAACTCTACCGCCGCGCCACCATGACCGCCCTAAGTTGCAGCCAAACAAAGCTGTGATACAGCAGGCAGTGAAGAAAGCCAATGGAATGTTGGCCTTCATAACAAGAGGAGTTGAGTATAGGAGCAAAGAGGTCCTTCTGCAGTTGTACAGGGCCCTGGTGAGACCGCACCTGGAGTACTGTGTGCAGTTTTGGTCCCCAAATTTAAGGAAGGATATTCTTACTATTGAGGGCGTGCAGCGTAGGTTCACTAGGTTAATTCCCGGAATGGCGGGACTGTCGTATGTTGAATGGCTGGAGCAATTAGGCTTGTATACACTGGAATTTAGAAGGATGAGGGGGGATCTTATTGAAACATATAAGATAATTAGGGGATTGGACACATTAGAGGCAGGAAACATGTTCCCAATGTTGGGGGAGTCCAGAACAAGGGGTCACAGTTTAAGAATAAGGGGTAGGCCATTTAGAACGGAGATGAGGAAGAACTTTTTCAGTCAGAGAGTGGTGAAGGTGTGGAATTCTCTGCCTCAGAAGGCAGTGGAGGCCAGTTCGTTGGATGCTTTCAAGAGAGAGCTGGATAGAGCTCTTAAGGATGGCGGAGTGAGGGGGTATGGGGAGAAGGCAGGAACGGGGTACTGATTGAGAGTGATCAGCCATGATCGCATTGAATGGCGGTGCTGGCTCGAAGGGCTGAATGGCCTACTCCTGCACCTATTGTCTATTGTCTATTGACCCGCCAGTGTGAACAGAGTGTGTGGAGCAGTACAACACAGGAACGGGCCATTCAGCCCACATTGCTTCTGCTGAATAAGACGCCAAGCTAAAACTGATCTCACCTGCCTGCCTGCACATGATCCACATCCCGATCCAGGTCAGGTTAACCTAATCACTGCCACGGTGGCCCAGCGGTAGTTACTGCCTTGCAGCATTTGCTTTGCCCCGGTTCGATCCCGACTGCGGGTGCTGTCTGTGCGGAGTTTGTACGTTCTCCCCATAATCTGCGTGGGTTTACTTTGAGATCTTCGGTTACCTCCCACACTCCAAAGACGTACAGGTATGTAGGTAAATTGGCTAGGTGTATGTGTAAATAATTGTGTAGGATAGTGTTAATGTGCGGGGATCGCTGGTCCGCGCAGACTCGGTGGGCCGAAGGGCCTGTTTCCGCGCTGTATCTCTAAACTAAACCTGCCATCATGTCTGGCACACACATGGTAGACCGAAGGGACCGTTCCTGCGTTGTACCGCTGTACGTCTGAAGAAGGGTCTCGACCCGAAACGTCACCCATTCCTTCTCTCCCGAGATGTTCCATCTTAATCGTGTAGAAACTTACAAAATTCTTAAGGGGTTGGACGGGCTGGATGCAGGAAGATTGTTCCCGATGTTGGGGAAGTCCAGAACCAGGGGTCACAGTTTAAGGATAAGGGGGAAGTCTTTTAGGACTGAGATGAGAAAGTTTTTTTTTTCACACAGAGAGTGGTGAATCTGTGGAATTCTCTGCCACAGAAGGTAGTGGAGGCCAGTTCATTGGCTATATTTAAGAGGGAGTTAGATGTGGCCCTTGTGGCTAAAGGGATCAGGGGGTATGGAGAGAAGGCAGGTACGGGATACTGAGTTGGATGATCATATTGAATGGCGGTGCGTACAGGCTCGAAGGGCCGAATGGCCTACTCCTGCACCTATTTTCTATGTTTCTATGCTGCCTGTCACTCCAGCTTTTTGTGTCTAACTTCTGTACTGTTCTACGTTCGATGTTCCTACCCACAGACCGCTCCTGATGGAAAGCGTTTTTATCAGAATATACATCACAGCACTGTTTGGGAACTGCTCCATCCAAGGCCGCCAGAAAACGCAGCGAATTGTGGACCATTACTCAGACCAACGTCCCATCCATCGACTCCATCCACACCTCACGCTGCCTCGGCAAGGCCAGCAGCACAATCAAGGACCAGTCTCACCCCCGGACACTCCCTCTACCACCCTAGGAGATAGACTTGAACTTTCAAATGCGAGTAACTTTAAAAAATATAACCCCGATTTCAATGAAACCTCTTCCATTAGCACCAAAGGGACGACGGCGAGCAAGGTGGGCCTAAAATTGCCGCGCTATCGTGTACCGTTTTGGCCGCAGTTCAGGAACAAACAAACGAGAGTTGCAGTGTATAAATGGGCCACATGTGGGCAGGAGGGATTTGTGTAGATGAGGAAGAACTTTTTCAGTCAGAGGGTGGTGAAGGTGTGGAATTCTCTGCCTCAGAAGGCAGTGGAGGCCAGTTCGTTGGATGCTTTCAAGAGAGAGCTGGATAGAGCTCTTAAGGATAGCGGAGTGAGGGGGTATGGGGAGAAGGCAGGAACGGGGTACTGATTGATAGTGATCAGCCATGATCGCATTGAATGGCGGTGCTGACTCGAAGGGCTGAATGGCCTACTCCTGCACCTATTGTCTATTGTCTATTGTTAGCATGGGCGAGTTGGGCCGAAGTGCCTGTTTCGGAGCAGTTTGACTCCACAACACGCAGCAGAAGGGAAAGGCGTGGCACACGAGGCGGCCGATTAGAATGTAAAGTGCAGAATAAATCCAGTTCTAAATCGATGCCAGGAGCGAGACTGGCCCCTCGAGGCATAGACTGGAACTGTAACGTCCCGAATCGGCTCATTTCAAACGGGAAACAAAAGGGACGTGTCATCGAAGGGGAGTGGCGTCATCGCACAGCTGCAGAGAAAGCGGGGAAATCGAAACCTTTCTTCATCACAGGCAGTGGGAGGGCTGAGATTCCCAGCGACAGGAATGGAGAGAAACACAGAAAATAGGTGCGGGAGTAGGCCATTCGGCCCTTCGAGCCAGCACCGCCATTCAGTCGTTCCAGGTGAGACAGAGAGGTTCACCTGCACCTCCTCCAACCTCATCTATTGCATCCGCTGCTCCAGATGTCAACTTTATTTACATCGGCGAAACCAAGCGCAGGCTCGGCGATCGCTTGGCTCAACACCTGCGCTCGGTCCGCGTTGGCCAAACTGGTCTCCCGGTGGCTGAGCACTTCAACTCCCCCTCCTACTCTGACCTTTCCGTCATGGGCCTCCTCCAGTGCCATAATGAGGCCCACCGGAAATTGGAGGAACAGCACCTATTTGCAGCCCAGTGGCATGAACATCGACTTCTCCAACTTTATAGTTCCTCTGTCCCTCTCTTCCCCTCCTCCTTCCCAGTTCTCCCTCTATCTTCCTGTCTCCACCTATATCCTTCCTTTGTCCCACCCCCCTGACATCAGTCTGAAGAAGGGTCTCGACCCGAAACGTCACCCATTCCTTCTCTCCTGAGATGCTGCCTGACCTGCTGAGTTGCTCCAGCGTTTTGTGAATAAATACCTTCGATTTGTACCAGCATCTGCAGTTATTGTCTTATAGTATGATCATGGCTGATCATCCACAATCAGTACCCCGTTCCTGATTTCTCCCCACATCCCTTGACTCCGTCAGCCCTAAGAGCTGTATCTAACTCTCTTAGTTTAGTTTAGAGATACAGCACAGAAACAGGCCCTTCGGTCCACCGGGTCCGCGCCGACCAGCGATCCCCGCACACTAACACTAACCTGCACTCACTAGGGATTTTTAAAACTTTTACCAAGCCAATTAACCCACAAACCTGCACGTCTTTGGAGTGCACGAGGAAACCGAAGATCTCGGAGAAAACCCACGCAGGTCACGGTGAGAACATACAAACTCCGTACAGACAGCGCCCGTAGTCGGGATCGAACCCGGGTCTCCGGCGCTGCATTCGCTGTAAGGCAGCAACTCTACCGCTGTACTGTCACCGCCTCTTGAAAACATCCAGTGAATTGGCCTCCACTGCCTTCTGTGGCAGAGAATCCCACAGATTCACAACTCTCTGGGTGAAAAAGTTTTTCCTCATCTCCGTCCTAAATGGCCCACCCCTTATTCTTAAACTGTGTGACCCCTGGTTCTAGACTCCCCCCAACACCGGGAACATTTTTCCTGCATCTAGCCTGCCCGATCCATTAAGAATTTGACATGTTTCTGGGCACTGATTGTGGATGATCAGCCGTGATCATATTGAATGGCGGTCGGTGCTGGCTCGAAGGGCCGAATAGCCTACCCCTGCACCTATTTTCTATGTTTCTAAAATCTTGCCTGACACGCACCCGAGTAGGTAAACGAGGCCACGCTTCAGTGCGACGTCACTCCCAGGGGGTTTTGACCACACGGGTTATTATGTGGGCTGTGGACTCACTAAGGAGACACAACTCAAGAGCAAGGGGCAGCACGATGGTAAGTGTTACTGCCTCACATCGCCAGGGATCCCGGTACGGCACGGTGGCGCAGCGGTAGAGTTGCTGCCTTACAGCGAATGTAGCGCCGGAGACTCAGGTTCGATCCTGACTACGGGCGCCGTCTGTACGTTCTCCCCGTGACCTGCGTGGGTTTCCTCCGAGATCTTCGGTTTCCTCCCACACTCCAAAGACTTGCAGGTATGTAGGTTAATTGACTGGGTAAATGTAAAAATTGTCCCTAGTGTGCGTAGGATAGTGTTAATGTGCGGGGATCGCTGGGCGGTGCGGACTCGGTGGGCCGAAGGGCCTGTTTCCGCGCTGTATCTCTAAATCTAAAATTAAAATCCCAACTACGGGCGCTGTCTGCACGGAGTTTGCACGTTCTCCCCGTGACCTGCGTGTGGTTTCCCCCGGGTGCTCCGGTTTCCTCCCGCGCTCCAAAGACGTGCGGGGTTTGTAGGCTAATTGCCTTTGGTACGATTGTAAAGTGAGTGTGGTAGAGAAGTGCGTAGGGGAGGGAGAGGTGCGGACTTGGTGGGCCAAGGGGCTCCCGTTTCCCTGAAGGAAACTAAACAGACAAACGCATGGTCAGTTTGGATTTATTCTGCGTCTATGTTTGAAAAACAGCGACAGGGTGTCAGTGACGCGGGCTCAGAGGCAGCGGTCCTTTCTACACACTGGAGAGGCAGGGCGGGCTCGGAAGAAGGTTCACTTGAAGATCTTTCCCTGGTTGAAGGGCTTCCCCACGTGGGCGAACTCCCCCTCCCAGGAGAAGTAGTCCTTCACTTTGCTACGGCACTCTTCGCTGTTGGCATCCAGCTTCTTCCAGCTGTACGACTCGTAGTCCACTTGCCAGTCTGGAGACAGCTATGCAGAGAAAAAACAGAAACATTCAGCTTCAGACACACACAGTGGGGAGACAAGACCCCCCTCGGCCCAGCCGAGCCCACGCCGACCAGCGAACACACCGCACGCTAGTTTAGTTTCGGGATACAGCGCGGAAACAGGCCCTTTCGGCGCCGACCAGCGATCCCCGCACGCTAGCTCTTTGCCATCCGCTCCCTACCAGATTGATCCCTGGGATGGCAGGACTTTCATATGAAGAAAGACTGGATAGACTCGGCTTGTACTCGCTGGAATTTACAAGACTGAGGGGGGATCTTATAGAAACTTACAAAATTCTTAAGGGGTTGGACAGGCTAGATGCAGGAAGATTGTTCCCGATGTTGGGGAAGTCCAGAACAAGGGGTCACAGTTTAAGGATAAGGGGGAAGTCTTTTAGGACCGAGACGAGAACTTTTTTTTCACACAGAGAGTGGTGAATCTGTGGAATTCTCTGCCACAGAAGGTAGTGGAGGCCAGTTCATTGGCTATATTTAAGAGGGAGTTAGATGTGGCCCTTGTGGCTAAAGGGATCAGGGGGTATGGAGAGAAGGCAGGTACGGGATACTGAGTTGGATGATCAGCCATGATATTGAATGGCGGTGCGTACAGGCTCGAAGGGCCGAATGGCCTACTCCTGCACCTATTTTCTATGTTTCTACGCACGAGGGCCAATTTTACAGAAAGGTTTGGGATTAGATTCAAGATTCAATTTAATCGCCACATGTACCAATTAAGGGATAGTGAAATTTGAGTTACCATACAGCTACACTAAGCATAAGAAAATAACTGCAGATGCTGGTACAAATCGAAGGTATTTATTCACAAAATGCTGGAGTAACTCAGCGGGTCAGACAGCATCTCTGGAGAGAAGGAATGGGTGACGTTTTGGGTCGAGACCCTTCTTCAGACTGATGCTGAGTAACCTGCGGTTGCTTTTTACACAAAGTAAAAAGCAATGAGACACACAGCCACATAATATGAAATTGACATAAACATCCACCATTTCTCACTGTGGTGGGAGGTAATAAAGTTCAATCATCTTCCTCCTTAGAGGTACAGCGCGGAAACAGGCCCTTCGGCCCACCGAGTCCGTGCCGACCAGCGATCACTACACCGGCACTGTCCAACATGCGCCAGGGACAATTTATAATTTGCAGAAGCCAATCAGCCTACTAATCTGCACTTTGTCGGGAGTGCGGGAGGAAACCGGGGCACCCGGAGGAAAACCCACGCAGATCACGGGGAGAACGTGCAAACTCATTACAGACAGCACCCGTGGTCAGGATCGAACCCGGGTCTCCGGCGCTGTGAGGCAGCAACTCTACCGCTCCGCTGCGCCACTCTGCGCCACAGCCGGTCTTGTGAGCTACAGCACAGGGTTACGGAGCACGGTAAAGGGCCCTTCGGCCCACCTGTACGTACTAGCCCCCATTTACCTGCACTGACCCCCAGCTTTCTCTATGAAGGACTCTGACCTGAAACGCCACCCATCCATGTTCCCCAGAGATGCTGCCAGACCTGCCGAGTAAACCCAGCACTTTGTGTCTTTCGGGGAGACACAGCGCGGAAGCAGGCCCTTCGGCCCACCGAGACCGCGCCGCCCAGCGATCCCCGTACACTAGCGCTATCCTACGCACACCAGGGACAAGTTACAATTTACAGAAGCCAATCAACCTACAAACCCGCACGGCTTTGAGAGCGAGGGAAGAAACCGGAGCACCCGGAGAAAACCCACGCAGGTCACGGGGAGAACGTGCAAACTCCACACAGACAGCGCCCAGGGTCAGGGTCGAGCCGGGGTCTCTGGCGCTGAGAGACGACAACTGTAATTTAGATTTCGATATACAGCGCGGAAACAGGCCCTTCGGCCCACCGGGTCCATGCCGCCCAGCGATCCCCGCACACTAATACTATCCTACACACACTAGGGACAATTTTTTTATATTTGCCCAGCCAATTAACCTACAAACCTGCACGTCTTTGGAGTGTGGGAGGAAACCGAAGATCTCGGAGAAAACCCACGCAGGTCACGGGGAGAACGTACAAACTCCGTACAGACGGCGCCCGTAGTCAGGATCGAACCCGAGTCTCCGGCGCTGCATTCGCTGTAAGGCAGCAACTCTACCGCCGCGCCACCTTGACCGCCCACAATGTAGCACCACTGCAGACAGCACCGGCAGTCGGAATCGAACCCGCGCCACCTGCCATCCAGGGGAAACCAACCCCAGGCTGTCAACAGTACAAAGATGCCCCCCCCCCCCCCCCCCACCGTCAGCGAGCCGCTCCTTCGCCCTCCCAGGGGCGAGGCAGGGAGAGCACGTCGCGAGGCGCCGTACCGGGAAGGCCAGCTCCTGGCCGCGGAACACCCAGATCCCGGAGATGCTGCTGTTCTGGTCGCCGCCAAAGAGGGCGACGCTGGCAAAGCCGTTCTTGCGAAGCTTGTCCAGCCGCTGGAACATGCCTGGCAAACGGAGAGAAGAGGCGGATAATGGTGAGAGGACGGAGAGGGAGAGAGAGAGGACGGAGAGAGAGAGGACGGAGAGAGAGAGGGAGGACGTAGAGAGAGAGAGAGAGGGAGGACGGAGAGAGAGGGAGGACGTAGAGAGAGAGAGAGAGAGAGAGAGGGAGGACGGAGAGAGAGAGAGAGGGAGGACGGAGAGAGAGAGAGAGGGAGGACGGAGAGAGAGAGAGAGGGAGGACGGAGAGAGAGAGAGGGAGGACGGAGAGAGAGAGAGGGAGGACGGAGAGAGAGAGGGAGGGAGGACGGGGAGAGAGAGAGAGGGAGGACGGGGAGAGAGAGAGAGGACGGGGAGAGAGAGAGAGAGAGAGGACGGGGAGAGAGAGAGGGAGAGAGAGAGAGAGAGACAGAGAGAGAGACGGAGAGAGAGAGAGAGAGAGAGAGAGAGAGAGAGGGGGAGAGAGAGAGAGGGGGAGAGAGAGAGGGAGGGAGAGAGGGAAAGAGAGAGGGAAAGAGGACGGGAGAGAGGACGGGGAGAGAGAGAGAGAGAGGACGGGGAGAGAGAGAGAGAGAGAGGGAGGACGGGGAGAGAGAGAGAGTGAGGACGGGGAGAGAGAGCGAGAGAGGGAGGACGGAGAGAGAGAGAGAAAAAAAAACTGCAGATGCTGCTTTCAATCGAAGGTAGACAAAAAATGGTGGAGTAACTCAGCGGGACAGGCAGCATCTTAGGAGAGAAGGAACAGGTGACGTTTCGAGTCGAGACCCTTCTTCAGACTGATGTCCGGGGAGGGGGCGGGACAAAGACAGGATGTAAGTCGGAGGCAGTTAGACGAGTGGGAGAACTGGGAAGGGGGAGGGGATAGAGAGGGAGAGCAGGGACTATATGAAGTCAATGTTGGAACCGCTGGGGTGTGAGCTGCCCCAAGTGAAATATGAGGTGCTGTTCCTCCAATTTGCGCTGGGCCTCACTCTGACAATGGAGGAGGCCCAGGACAGAAAGGTCAGACTGGGAATGTGAGGGCCAGTTGAGAGAGAGAGAGAGAGACGGGGAAGGGGTGGGGGGGTAGAGAGGCCCCAGGGCTGCAAGCTCCTTACCTGCTATGAGGTTGCAGCTCATGAAGGTGAGGGTGAGCTCGGCAGGGAAGATGTACTCTGAGTACCAGATGGACCAGCCCTCCTTGTCAAAGTTTTCCCAGAAGTAGGGTAATGCCACGGATAGTGTGTCCTCGTTGGAGTATTTGCGTTTAAATTCGTCCAGGATGAACGGACTGAAAGGGGAAAAGAAAGAACATTAAGGCAATCAATTGGGGGAAGAAAATATCGCCCGGACATCGCAACCTGCCCCAGGGGGGTCACATGGACCAACTGCATCACCTGCCCCAGGCACTGGAAGTCAGCGTAGTAAGGTTTAGAGATACAGCGCGGAAACAGGCCCTTCGGCCCACCGGGTTCGGGGCGACCAGCGATCCGATCCCCGCACACTGACACGATCCTACACAATAGGGGCAATTTTCAATTTTTAACCAAAGCCAATTAACTTACAAACCCGCACGTCTTTGGAGTGCGGGAGGAAACCGGAGCACCCGGAGAAAACCCACGCGGGCCACGGGGAGAGCGTGCGAACTCCGTACAGACAGCGCCCCTGGCCGGGACCGAATCCGGGTCTCTGGCGCCATGGGGCAGCGACTCTACCGCCGCGCCACCGTGCCATGGAGGTCAGCTGACCCGATGACATCACATACCCTGGGGCACATGACCCGACGACATCACCCACCCTGGGGCACATGACCCGACGACATCGCACGCACTGGGTCACACAACCCGATGACATCACCCACCCGGGGCTCGTGACCCGACGACATCACCCACCCCGGGGCACATGACCCGACAACATCACACGCACTGGGGTCACACAACCCGATGACATCACCTACCATGGACACATAATCCGATGACATCACCCACCCCGGGGCTCGTGACTCGATGACACCACCCACCTTGGGGCACATGACCCGACGACATCGCACGCACTGGGGTCACACAACACGATGACATCACCCACCTTGGGGCACATAATCCGATGACATCACCCACCCCGGGGCACATAATCCGATGATATCACCCACCCCGGGGCTCGTGACTCGATGGCATCACCCACCCTGGGGCGCATAATCCGATGACATCACCCATACCGGGCTCGTGACTCAATGACATCACCCACCCTGGCCGCTGGGCATCGCGCGATGAAATGGTCCCACCAGTCCCTCACTGATACACACTTGAACTCAAAGTGGTGGACGACCTTGCATCGGAGACAGCAATAGGGCACCTCTGGCCGAGAGGGAGACGCAGGGCAGGAGTCCCCACCTGGTGGCCCTACCTCCCCACAGATCAGACACCAAAGCAAAGGGCCAGGCCATAGTCCGAGCTAGCTCACCCCGTCCTGGGGGAAAGCCCAGGCCCAGAGTGGTCACAAATGGTCACTATGATAACCGTCAGCAGGTTGAGCAGCTGCCTGACAGTGCCAGAGAACCAGACCTCGGGTGCTGTGTGTGTGGAGTCTGCACGTTCTCCCCGATTCCCCCTGGGTGTTACGTTTAGTTTGGAGATAACAGCGTGGAAAGAGGCCCTTCGGCCCACCTCGTCCGTGCTGACCAGCGATCACCCCTTACACTAGCACTAGCCTAGCACTAACACTAGGGACAATTTACAGAAGCTGATTAACCTACAAACCCACACGGCTTTTGTACTGTGTGTGTGGGGGGGACAGAGCACCCGGAGAAAACCCTTGCGGTCGCGGGGAGAACGTACAAACTCCATACGGACAGTACCCGAGGTCAGGACCGAACCCGGGTCTCTGACGCTCCAAGGCACCACCTCTACCGCCTGCAAGAAAAAAAAGCTTTTCACCGTAACTCAATACACGCAACAATAATACTAATAAATTAAACTAACTACAACCTCGTGGGCTTCCTCCCACATCACCAAGATGCCTGGGTGAGGTTAAATGGCCCCCTGTAAACTGTCCCTTGTGTGCAGGGAGTGGATGAGAAGGTGGGATAACACAGTGAACAGGTGATGGATGGCCAGCATGGGCTCGGTGGGCCGAATGGCCTGTCTTCTCCCCCCCCTGTGCAATCAAACACCACCTTTCTGCGGGGCTTCAACTGGCACCTATAACTGCCCCGATCTCTTTCGCTTCACTTAAAATATAGAATTTTCAAAGAATAACTTGCAAATATTTCTTTAGTTATTTTCCTTTAAAACTTATTTAAAATCAGATTACTCACAGCTGCTGGATTTGAAGCTCTGACTAAAAGTCTATCTGTTCTCAGTTATATTAATCAAACGACACCAAGTTACTGCGCTGAAATACATTAAGGAACAGTTCTTTTAGTGCCTAAAAAGTGAAATGAGAATCTCTAAAATGGCATCAACGAGCAAATGAGAGGATTAAACGGATCTGATTGCCGATTAGCACAAAGCAGGAAATGTTATGGAATGGCATGTTGGCCTTCATAACAAGAGGAGTTGAGTATAGGAGCAAAGAGGTCCTTCTGCAGTTGTACAGGGCCCTAGTGAGACCGCACCTGGAGTACTGTGTGCAGTTTTGGTCTCCAAATTTGAGGAAGGATATTCTTGCTATTGAGGGCGTGCAGCGTAGGTTCACCAGGTTAATTCCCGGAATGGCGGGACTGTCGTACGTTGAAAGACTGGAGTATACACTGGAATTTAGAAGGATGAGAGGGGATCTTATCGAAACGTATAAGATTATTAAGGGGCTGGACACGTTAAGAGGCAGGAAACATGTTCCCAATGTTGGGGGAGTCCAGAACAAGGGGCCACAGTTTAAGAATAAGGGGTAGGCCATTTAGAACGGAGATGAGGAAAAACTTTTTCAGTCGGAGAGTTGTGAATCTGTGGAATTCTCTGCCTCAGAAGGCAGTGGAGGCCAATTCTCTGAATTCATTCAAGAGAGAGTTAGATAGAGCTCTTAAGGATAGCGGAGTCAGGGGGTATGGGGAGAAGGCAGGAACGGGGTAGATTGAGAATGATCAGCCATGATTACATTGAATGGCGGTGCGTACAGGCTCGAAAGGCCGAATGGCCTCTTCCTGCACCTATTGTCTATTGTTAGGCAGGCTCTTCGCAATTAGGGAGGGGATGGGGGAAAAGAGGAGTCACCCCATTAGAAACATAGAAAATAGGTGCAGGAGGAGGCCATTTGGCCCTTCGAGCCTGTACGCACCGCCATCCACAATCAGTAACCCGTGCCTGCCTTCTCCCCATATCCCTTGATTCTGCTAGCCCCTAGAGCTCTATCTAACTCTCTTTTAAATCCACCCAGTGAATTGGCCGCCACTGCCCTCTGTGGCAGAGAATTCCACAAATTCACAACTCTCTGGTTGAAAAAGTTTCTTCTCACCTCAGTTTTAAATGGCCTCCCCTTTATTCTTAAGACTGTGTGGCACCTGTCGAGAGAGGGGAGGAAAAATGTTCTTCCCATGGAAGGCCATAAATCATGGGACTTCTCCAATCCAGAGGTCAGCTACATGGGGAGGTTAGGCGGGTTTCTATATTCCATGGGGGGGGTGATCTTAGAGGTGTACAAAATCACGAGGGCAGCACCGTAGCTCAGCGGTAGAGTTGCTGCTTTACAGCGCCAAAGACCCGGGTTCGATCCTGACCACGGGCGCTGTCTGTACGGAGTTTGTACGTTCTCCCTGTGACCTGGGTGGGTTTTCTCCCAGATCTTCAGTTTCCTCCCACACTCCAGAGACGTTCATTAGCTTGGTGTCATTGTAAATTGTCCCTAGTGTGTGTAGGATAGTGTTAGCGTGCGGGGATCGCTGGGCGGTGCCATCTCTGTGGGCCGAAGGGCCTGTTCCCGCGCTGTATCTCCAAACTAAACCAATCATGAGGGGAATAGACAATAGGTGCAGGAGTAGGCCATTCGGCCCTTCGAGCCAGAACCGCCATTCAATGTGATCATGGCTATTCATTCTCAATCAGTACTCCGTTCCTGCCTTCTCCCATACCCCCTGACTCCGCTATCCTTAAGAGCTCTATCTAGCTCTCTCTTGAATGCATTCAGAGAATTGGCCTCCACTGCCTTCTGAGGCAGAGAATTCCACAGATTTACAATTCTGACTGAAAAAGGTTTTTCCTCATCTCCGTTCTAAATGGCCGACCCCCTTATTCTTAAACTGTGGCCCCTTGTTCTGGACTCCCCCAACATTGGGAACATGTTTCCGGCCTCTAACGTGTCCAACCCCTTAATAATCTTATACGTTTCGATAAGATCCCCTCACATCCTTCTAAATTCCAGTGTATACAAGCCTAGTCGCTCCAGTCTTTCAACATACGACAGTCCCGCCATTCCGGGAATTAACCTGGAATGGATCAGGTAAATACACAGAGTCGGGGAAATGAAAACCAGAGGACTTAAGTTTAAGGTGACAGTGGGGGGGGGGGGGGGGGGGGGGGAGGAAAGATTTACTAGGAATCTGAGGGGTAACTATTTCACACAAAGGGCGGTGGGGTGTATGGAATGAGCTGGCAGAGGTTTACAAGAACGATCCCAGGAATGAGTGGGTTAACCTATGATGAGCGTTTGTCGGCACCGGGCCTGCACTCGCTGGAGTTTAGAAGAACGAGGCGGGACCACCATGTGGGTGTGGGGGACGAGTTGGCAGCGGAGGTGGGGGGATACCAGAGGCTACAGAGCAGCGAGGGTCTGAGATCTGTCTGGAGCCCCGGGGGGAGCCGACCTTTCGGGAAGGAATCGGACTGCTGCAGCCTAACCAGATCCAGACGGCCTCTGGCACCGACCCACGGACATCGTGTGCTGCGGGATCTCCAGCTGACTGTGGAATGTGCAGGGGGAGGGGGGGAGTGTGGGGTGGGAGAGAGCAGGGGAGGGGAGGGAGAGCGTGGTAGAGAGCAGGAGGGAGAATGTGGGGGGGGGAGAGCAGGGGGAGCGTGGGGTGGGAGAGAGCAGGAGGGAGAATGCGGGGGGGGGGCAGGGTAGGAGAGAGCAGGGTAGGAGAGAGCAGGGGAGGGAGAGGGAGAGCGTGGCAGACAGCAGGGGAGAATGTGGGGAGGCAGCGTGGGAGAGAGAGCGTGGGGGGTGGGAGAGAGCAGGGAGGAGAGGGAGGGCATGGGGGCGGGATGGGGGAGAGCAGGAGGGAGAATGTGGGGGGGAAGGGTGGGAGAGTGTGGGGGTTGGGAGAGAGCAGGGAGGAGAGGGAGAGCATGGGGGCGGGATGGGGGAGAGCAGGAGGGAGAATGTGGGGGGGAAGGGTGGGAGAGTGTGGGGGTTGGGAGAGAGCAGGGAGGAGAGGGAGAGCATGGGGGCGGGATGGGGGAGAGCAGGAGGGAGAATGTGCGGGGGGGGGGGGCAGGGTGGGATAGATCAGGGGAGGGAGAACGTGGGGGGAGGGGGGCAGGGTGGGAGAGAGCAGGGGAGGGAGAGGGAGAGCGTGGGGGCGGGATGGGGGAGAGCAGGAGGGAGAAAGGGCGGGCAAGGGGAAGAAGAGCCTGGGGATGCGAGGGAAAAAAAGTGGGGCGGGGAAGGAGAGAGAGCGGAAGGTAGCGGGGAGTGGGAGACAGCGGGGGGGAGGGGTGAGAGAGAGCCTGAGGAGAGGGGAGGGACAGAGTGGGGGGGGGGAGGAGAGTGTGGGGGGAGAGCAGGGGTGGGGTGGGAGCAGGGGGGGTGTCAGAGAGCGGGGGGTGGGAGAGAGAGAGAGAGAGCGTGGGGAGGAGAGGGAAGAGAGGTGCATGGGGAGGGGACCTGGTGCAGTGTCTGTCAGCTCGACGACCAAATAAGCCGTGTGTTTGGGGCATGTGAACCGTGAACTGGGAGCAGGGCCGCCCGCTGACAGATATCTGCGTCATCCCCAGCTAACGCCACAGCCCCAGTCCAGGCCTCCACCACTCCCTGTGCGTGTGCGTGTGTGTGTAAAAAAAAACTGCCCAGCACATCTCCTTGAAACTTTGCCCGTTCACTTCAGAGAGCGGACGTTTGGGCCCACCGAGGCCCGCGCCGCCCGGCGTTCTCCCCGCCTGCTAAAACCCGCACGTCTCCAGAGCGCGGAAACAGGAGAAGCCCCACGCGGGTCACAGGGAGAGCGTGCGAACTCCGCGCATTCGAGCAGCCGTGGCCGGGATCGAACACGCGCTGTTACCCGCTGCACCACCACATTACGACATCCCACGACATTGAGCCGGGCACACTGCACTGCATTATTGCTGCATGGAGCCCCTAGCCCTGCGGTGAATTGTCAGCCTGCGTTGCAGAGGTTGTGGGTCGGGGGGGGGAGGAGGAGAGGAGAGGCCCCTTGGCGCAGATTGAGACTGTGTGCGTGGACGTCTGCTCAAAGGGAGTCCAACTCCATCTGGTGGCAAGACTGGGATCTGCAGCTGCCTCCCTACCCCCCCCCACCCACCACCTACCCAACTTTACACTTAACTTTAGTCAAAAACAGCATGCAAACAGGCCCTTCGGACCGCGCCGACCAGCGTCCACCCAGCACGCACCATCCTACGTAGTTTACAATTTTTTACAGAAGACAAATAACCTACAAACTTGCATGTTTTGTTTAGTTTAGTTTAGAGATACGGCGCGGAAACAGGCCCTTCGGCCCACCGGGTCCGTGCCGACCAGCGATCCCCGCACACTAACACTAGGGACAATTAACTTTAAAAAAAAACCAAAGCCAAAATAACCTACAAACCTGCGCGTCTTTGGAGTTGGAGTGCGGGAGGAAACCGGAGCACCTGGGGAAAACCCACGCAGGTCACGTACAAACTCCGCACAGACAGCGCCCGTAGTCGGGATCGAACCCGGGTCTCTGGCGCTGCAAGGCAGTGACTCTACCCGCTGCCCTTTGGATGGCTTCGGAGCGCGGGAGGCAACCGGAGAAAACCCACGCGGGTCACAAGGGGGACGAACAAACTCCGTACAGACGGCAGCTCTACTGCCGCGCCACACTCTAGGCTTGAGAGACAGTGCGGAAGCAGGCCCTTCGGCCCACCATGTCCGCGCCAACCAGCGACTACCCCGTACACTACTAACACCACCCTACACACCAGGGACCATTTGCAATATTTAACAAAGCCAATTAGCCTACAAAACCTGCACGTCTTTGGAGTGTGGGAAGAAACTGGAACACTCAGATGAAACCCACACAGGTCACGGGGAGAACGTACAAACTCCGTAGACATCACACGCAGTCAGGATCGAACCCAGGTCTACGGCGCTGGAAGGCAGCAGCTCTACCCGCTGCGCCACCCCACCCCACTTGGAAAGTAACGTTGGTCTTCCCCTCAACCCACTCCAATCACCAAAGTAAGCATGCAGGTACAGCAGGCAGTGAAGAAAGCCAATGCCCACGTTGGCCTTCATTGCGAGAGGAATGAATTTAGGAGCAAGGAGGTCCTACTGCAGTTGTACAGGGCCACACCTGGAGTATTGCGTGCAGTTTTGGTCTCCATTGACTCCATTTATACCTCACGCTGCCTCGGCACGGCCAGCAGCATCATAATAAGGACGAGTCGCACCCCAGTCTCACTCCTTCTTCTCCCCTCTGGCAAAAGGTATAGAAGTGTCAAAATGCACAACTCCAGATTCAGGGACCGTTTCTTCCCAGCTGTTATCGGGCAACTGAACCATCCTCTCACCAACTAGAGAGCAGTCCTGAACAACTATCTACCTCATCAGGGACCCTCTGGACTATCCTTGATCGGACTTTACCTTGCACTAAACGTTATTCCCCATATCGGGCGGCACGGTGGCGCAGCGGTAGAGTTGCCGCCTTACAGCGAATGCAGCGCCGGAGACTCAGGTTCGATCCTGACTACGGGCGCTGTACTGTACGGAGTTTGTACGTTTTCCCCGTGACCCGCGTGGGTTTTCTCCGAGATCTTCGGTTTCCTCCCACACTCCAAAGACGTACAGGTATGTAGGTTAATTGGCTGGGCAAATGTTTTTTTAAAAACTGCCCCTAGTGGGCGTGGGATAGTGTTAGTGTGCGGGGATCGCTGGGCGGCGCGGACCCGGTGGGCCGAAGGGCCTGTTTCTGCGCTGTATCTCTAAATCTAAAAATCATGTATCTGTACACTGTGAATTGCTCGATTGTAATCACGTTTTGTCTTTCCGCTGACTGGTTAACATGTAACAAAAGCTTTTCACTGTACCTCAGTACACGCGACAATAAACCACAACTGAAATCAAACTGAAACGCAGAGTCATACAGCATGGAAATAGCCCCTTCTGCCCAACTAAAGAGAGAGCTGGATAGAGCTCTTAAGGATACCGGAGTCAGGGGGTACGGGGAGAAGGCAGCAACGGGGTACTGATTGAGAATGACCAGCCATGATCACATTGAATGGCTCGAAGGGCCGAATGGCCTCCTCCTGCACCTATTGTCTATTGTCTAACTTGACCCGCTGAGTTCCTGCAGCACTTGGTGCTTGGTGCCAGCATCTGCAGTCTCTAGTCTTCTCCTGATAACCCGGTTCCACAAGATCTTTGCGTTCTTTCCGACTGAAAACACATCCAAACTACCGGAGGCTCGGCCTTCGAAAGAACACAGTTCTGGAATTCCCCCTTAAACTTTCTCCAACCCTCCCGAGTTCCTCCAGCTTTTTGTTTTTTGTTGTTGTATAGAATATAAACACAGGCTGCCAGAGGAGGTAGTTGAGGCTGGGACTATCCCAACATCCTCTTCTGGCAATTCGTTCCATGCACCCACTGCCCTCTGTGTGAACAAGTCACCCCTCAGATTCCTATTAAACCTTTTCCCTTTCATTTTAAACCTATGTCCCAGTTTTGGTCTCCAAATTTGAGGAAGGATATTCTTGCTATTGAGGGCGTGCAGCGTAGGTTTACTAGGTTAATTCCCGGAATGGTGGGACTGTCGTATGTTGAAAGACTGGAGCGACTGGGCTTGTATACACTGGAATTTAGAAGGATGAGAGGGGATCTTATCGAAACATATAAGATTATTAAGGGGTTGGACACGTTAGAGGCAGGAAACATGTTCCCAATGTTGGGGGAGTCCAGAACCAGGGGCCACAGTTCAAGAATAAGGGATAGGCCATTTAGAACGGAGATGAGGAAAAACTTTTTCAGTCAGAGAGTTGTGAATCTGTGGAATTCACTGCCTCAGAAGGCAGTGGAGGCTAATTCTCTGAATGCATTCAAGAGAGAGCTAGATAGAGCTCTTAAGGATAGCGGAGTCAGGGGGTATGGGAGAACGCAGGAACGGGGTACTGATCGAGAATGATCAGCCATGATCACATTGAATGGTGGTGCTGTCTCGAAGGGCCGAATGGCCTCCTGCTGCACCTATTGTCTATTGTCTATGTCCTCTGGTCCTCGATTCCCCTACTCTGGGCAAGACTCTGTGCGTCTATCCGATCTGTTCCTCTCATGATTTTACGTTCTTGTAATTTTGGCCGGATTGAAGGAGGTGCTGGAAAAATCAGCAGAAACACCATTGTATTTCTATCAAGTCTCCTCTCAGCCTCCAACACACCAGAGAAAATAAAGATAAATTTGTCCAATCTCCTCTTACAGCTGACATCCCCTCCAAATTCTCCACATCCTTCCTGTAACTTGGGGGGGGGGGGTGGGAGAAGACCAGAACTGCACCCGATATTCCAAGTGCCGTCTGACCAAAGTCCCGGAAAGCTGCTGAGACACAAAAATGCCGGGGTAACTCAGCGGGACAGGCAGCATCTCTGGAGAGAAGGAACGGGTGACGTTTCGGGTCGAGACCCTTCTTCAGACTGGTTGAGGATAAGGGAAACGAGAGATATATTGATGGTGATATGGAGAGACAAAAAACAATGAATGAAGGACGTGTGAAAAGAGTAACGATGATTAGAGAAACTGGACATTGTGAGCCGTTTTTGTAGAGTGAAAACGAGAAGCTAGTGCGACTTGGGTGGGGGAGGGATAGAGAGAGAGAGAGAGAGAGAGGGGGAGGGGGAGGGAATGCCGGGGCTACCTGAAGGGAGAGAAATCAATATTCATACCACTGGGCTGTGAGCTGCCCAGGTGTAATATGAGATGCCGTTCTCCAGACCAGTTCTACAGCAACTGTAAAGCTGCAATGTGACCCGCTGAATCTTGTACTCAATGCAGCGACGGACGAAGGCAGGCCTAACGTAAGCCG
Organism: Rhinoraja longicauda; assembly: GCF_053455715.1. Classification (NCBI taxonomy): domain Eukaryota; kingdom Metazoa; phylum Chordata; class Chondrichthyes; order Rajiformes; family Arhynchobatidae; genus Rhinoraja; species Rhinoraja longicauda. Next base: position 23,432,557 of record NC_135986.1, on the reverse strand, counting down.
TCTGTACCACTCGGACAACCTCCCGCGGGCAGCTCCCACCATTGTTGACACAAAATGCTGGAGTAACTCAGCGGGCCAGGCAGCATCTCGGGAGAGAAGGAACGGCTGACGTTTCATAGAAACATAGAAAATAGGTGCAGGAGTAGGCCATTCAGCCCTTCGAGCCTGTACGCACCGCCATTCAATATGATCATGGCTGATCATCCAACTCAGTATCCCGTACCTGCCTTCTCTCCATACCCCCTGATCCCTTTAGCCACAAGGGCCACATCTAACTCCCTCTTAAATATAGCCAATGAACTGGCCTCAACTACCTTCTGTGGCAGAGAATTCCACAGATTCACCACTCTCTGTGTGAAAACAAACTTTCTCATCTCGGTCCTAAAAGACTTCCCCCTTATCCTTAAACTGTGAACCCTTGTTCTGGACTTCCCCAACATCGGGAACAAATCTTCCTGCACCCCTTAAGAATTTTGTAAGTTTCTAAAAGATCCCCCCGAAACGTCAGCCATTCCTTCTCTCCCGAGGTGCCGCCCGGCCCGCTGAGTTCCTCCAGCATTTTGTGCCTGCCTTCCGTTGAAACCAGCGCCTGCAGTTCCTTCCCGCCATTTTCCCCAACGCTTTACCGCTCGAACGCTCGCGAAGGGAGGGGTCGGCTCCGAACCTCTTAGACAGGTGAGCGAAGGGGTCCTTGGATTTGGGCTCGGAGGCGAGGACCTCGTCGGTGGCATCCTGGTCCTCCTCGGGATCTGCCCCTGCCGTTGCCGGCTTCTTCTCCTCCTTCTTCTTCCTCTCCTGGGGCTTGGGCTCTTTGGATTCCTTGGGCGCCTTCTCCTTCTTGGGCTGCATCTCGGCAAACTTCTTGGCTGCCCCGGAGACAAGGAGTTAACATAGAAACATAGAAAATAGGTGCAGGAGTAGGCCATTCGGCCCTTCGAGCCTGTACGCACCGCCATTCAATATGATCATGGCTGATCATCCAACTCAGTATCCTGTACCTGCCTTCTCTCCATACCCCCTGATCCCTTTAGCCACAAGGGCCACATCTAACTCCCTCTTAAATATAGCCAATGAACTGGCCTCAACTACCTTCTGTGACAGAGAATTCCACAGACTCACCACTCTCTGTGTGAAGAAATGTTTTCTCATCTCGGTCCTAAAAGACTTCCCCCTTATCCTTAAGCTGTGACCCCTTGTTGTGGACTTCCCCAACATCGGGAACAATCTTCCCGCATCTAGCCTCTCCAACCCCTTAAGAATTTTATATGTTTCTATAAGATCCCCCCTCAGTCTTCTAAATTCCAGCGAGTATAAGCCTAGTCTATCCAGTCTTTTTTCATATGAAAGTCCTGCCATCCCAGGGATCAATCTGGTGAACCTTCTCTGTACTCCCTCTAAGGCTAGAATGTCTTTCCTCAGATCACACTGTACACAATACTCCAGGTGCGGTCTCACCAAGGCCCTGTACAAAACCTCCCTGCTCCTATACTCAAATCCTCTTGCTATGAATGCTAACATACCATTCGCTTTCTTCACTGCCTGCTGCACCTGCACGCTTGCTTTCAATGACTGGTGCACCATGACACCCAGGTCACGTTGCATCTCCCCTTTTCCTAATTGGCCACCATTCAGGTAATACTCTGCTTTCCTGTTCTTGCAGCCAAAATGGATAACCCACCTCTCAGCCGGCAGCAACCCCTGCCCCATGCCCCACGCTCGGGACGGGCGGAAGCCCCGCACTCAAGCGTCTACTTTGGGGATACAGCGCGGAAACAGGCCCTTCGGCCCATCTTGCCCGCACCGGCCAACAATGTCCCACCTACACTAGTCCCACCTGGCCCATATCCCTCCAAACCCGTCCTATCCGTGTGCCCGTCTGACTGTTTCTTAATCATTAGGATAGTCCCAGCCGCAACTACCTCCTCCGACAGCTCGTTCCATACACCCACCACCCTCTGTGTGAAAAAGTTACCCCTCGGATTCCCATTAAATCTTTTGCCCTTCACCTTGAACCTATGTCCTCAGGTCCTTGATTCCCCTACGCTGGGCAAGAGACTCTGTGCGTCTACCCGATCTATTCCTCTCATGATTTTGTCCACCTCTACAAGATTGCCCCTCATCCTCCTGCGCTCCATGGAATAGAGTCCCAGCCCGCTCAACCTCTCCCCGTACTAGTCCCACCTGCCAGCATTCGGCACATATCCCTCCAAACCAGTCTTATCCACGTTTAGTTTAGCTTAGATTAGTTTAGAGATACAGCGCAGAAACAGGCCCTTCGGCCCATCAAGTCCGCACCGCACATTAACGCTATCCTACACACACTATGGACAATTTACAATTATACCAAGTATACAAACCCAAGCCAATTAACCTACAAACCTGCATGTCCTTGGAGTGTGGGAGGAAACTTTGAGAATAAGGGGTGGGCCATTTGGATCACTCTACGACTCATCCGTCCCACAGTGCACCAGATCTGCCAGAATAGTGCAAGCCCAGGATAGAGTGGGTGCGGAGAGGATAGTGGAAGTCTAGGACCAGAGGGCACAGCCTCAGAATAAAAGGACGTATCTTTAGAAAGGAGGAATTTCTTCAGTCAGAAAGTCATTTGTGGAATTCTCTGCCACAGAGGGCAGTGGAGGCCAATTCACTGGATGGATTTAAAAGAGAGTTAGATAGAGCTCCAGGGGCTAGCGGAATCAAGGTATATGGGGAGAAGGCAGGCACGGGATACTGATTGTGGATGATCAGCCATGATCACGATGAATGGCGGTGCTGGCTCGAAGGACCAAACGGCCTCCTCCTGCACCTATTTTCTACATTTCTATGTTTCCTAACTTTCTTCATTTATTTTAAAGAGAGAAAAAAAAAGGTAAACTACCGATCCGTTAGCAAAACAGGCATCGTCAGGAAGGGAACCATTAAGCGCTGTGTTAGTGGTGTGAAACAAAGAAGCCGATGTGATCGAGGAGAGTTATCATGGATTTTGTAAGGTGATCTTTTGTTTCTCAGAGAGGATGTTTCCACTAGTGGGAGAGTCTAGGACCAGAGGTCACAGCCTCAGAATTAAAGGACGTCTTTTTAGAAAGGAGATGGGGAGGATTTTCATTATTCAGAGGGTGGTGAATCTATGGAATTCATTGCCACAAACAGGCCGTGGAGGCCAAGTCAGTGGATATTTTTATGGTGGACATTGCTCGGTTCAAGACCTGCAGCAAAAATGTTCCCAATGTTGGGGGAGTCCAGAACCAGGGGCTACAGTCTCAGAATAAAGGGGAGGCCATTTAAAACTGTGGTGAGAAAAAAAACGTTTTCACCCAGAGTTGTGAATTTGTGGAATTCTCTGCCACAGAGGGCAGTGGAAGCCAATTCACTGGATGAATTTAAAAGAGAGTTAGATAGAGCTCTAGGGGCTAGCGGAATCAAGGGATATGGGGAGAAGGCAGGCACGGGTTACTGATTGTGGATGGTCAGCCATGATCATCATTGAGATGCTGGCTCAAAGGGCATCCTGCACCTATTTTCTATCTATAAGTAAGAATGTCAAAATTGACAGGGAGAAGGCAGGAGAATAGGGTTGGGAGGGAGAGATAGATCAGCCATGATTGAATGGTGGAGTAGACTTGATGGGCCGAATGACCTAATTTCCCCGCTACATTAAATTTTTTTAAAGTTTAATTTAATTTCGAGATACAGCTGTATCGGCCCAGCGATCCCCGCACATTAACACTACCCCACGCGCACAAGGGACAATTTTAACAAAGCCAATTAACCTACAAACCTGTACGGCTTTGGCGTGTGGGAGGGAACGGAAGATCTCGGAGAAAACCCATGCGGGTCATGGGGACGTAGTCAGGATCGGACCCAGGTCTCTGGCGCTGGAAGGCAGTACGTCTACCCCGCTACGCCACCGTGCCACCCACCCTCAATGAACCAGTTGCCCACTCACCATCAAACTGCGCCATCTTGTCGCACAGGTTCACTTGGCCCAGGACGGCTTTGAACTGGGGCTGGTTAATGCAGGTCACGAACCAGCGGTTGGTGTTGGTGAAGGACTGGCGGAATGCAGGCTCCAGGACCTGCGGATAGACAGAGAGGCCACGGTCAGCTGGGGGTGGTGGTGGACACGGGCAGAACAATACTAAGTCCGGTGCCTGACCCATTATAGACAATAGGTGCAGGAGGAGGCCATTCGGCCCTTCGAGCCAGCACCGCCATTCAATGTGATCATGGCTGATCATTCTCAATCAGTACCCCGTTCCTGCCTTCTCCCCATACCCCCTGACTCCGCTATCCTTAAGAGCTCTATCTAGCTCTCTCTTGAATGCATCCTGAGAATTGGCATCCACTGCCTTCTGAGGCAGAGAATTCCACAGATTCACAACTCTCTGACTGAAAAAGTTTTTCCGTATCTCCGTTCTAAATGGCATACCCCTTATTCTTAAACTGTGGCCCCTGGTTCTGGACTCCCCCAACATTGGGAACATGTTTCCTGCCTCTAACGTGTCCAACCCCTTAATAATCTTATACGTTTCGATAAGATCCCCTCTCACCCTTCTAAATTCCAGTGTATACAAGCCTAGTCGCTCCCGTCTTTCAACATATGACAGTCCCGCCATTCCGGGAATTAACCTAGTAAACCTACGCTGCACGCCCTCAATAGCAAGAATATCCATCCTCAAATTTGGAGACCAAAACTGCACACAGTACTCCAGGTGCAGTCTCACTAGGGCCCTGTACAACTGCAGAAGGACCTCTTTGCTCCTATACTCAACTCCTCTTGTTATGAAGGCCAACATGCCATTGGCTTTCTTCACTGCCTGCTGTACCAGCATGCTTCCTTTCAGTGACTGATGCACTAGGACACCCAGATCTCGTTGTACATCCCCTTTTCCTAACTTGACACCATTCAGATAATACTCTGCCTTCCTATTCTTACCCCCAAGGTAGATAACCTCACACTTATCCACATTAAACTGCATCTGCCATGCATCCGCCCACTCACACAACCTGTCCAAGTCACCCTGCAACCTCATAGCATCTTCCTCACAGTTCACACTGCCACCCAGCTTTGTATCGTCTGCAAATTTGCTAATGGTACTTTTAATCCCTTCAGTTTATTGTCACATGTACCGAGGTACAGAGACTGCGTCGCGAGATAACCAGTCAGCAGAAAGACAATACACGATTACAATCGAGCCATTTACAGTGTATAAGAAAATAACTGCAGATGCTGGTACAAATCGAAGGTACTTATTTCACAAAATGGTGGAGTAGCTCAGCGGGTCAGGCAGCATCTCAGGAGAGAAGGAATGGGTGACGTTTCCGGTCGAGTCTGAAGAAGGGTCTCGACCCGAAACGTCACCCATTCCTTCTCTCCTGAGATGCTGCCTGACCCGCTGAGTTACTCCAGTATTTTGTGAAATAAATACCTTCAATTACATTACACATACACGATAAGGGAATAATGTTTTAGTGCAAGGTAAAGTCCAAACAAAGATAGTCCGAGGGTCACCAATGAGGTAGATAGGAGTTCAGGACTGTTCTCTGGTTGTGTTAGGATGGTTCGGTTGCCTGATGACAGCTGGGACGAAACTCCCTGAATCTGGAGGTGTGCACTTCTGTACCTCTTACCCGATGGAGGAGGCGCAGGGAGGGGAGAAGAGGGGGTTTCAACCCGTCCTTGATAATGCTGCTGGCCTTGCCGAGGCAGCGTGAGGTGTAAATGGAAGGGACGTTGGTTTGTATGATGGGAAAAAAATGTGTTGGATATTTAAAAAAACGCAGATTTAGATTTTGAGATACAGCGTGGAAACGGGCCCTTCGGCCCACCGGGTCCGCGCCGCCCAGCGATCCCCGCACACTAACACTATCCTACACACACTAGGGACAATTTTTACATTTACCCAGTCAATTAATCTACATACGTCTTTGGAGTGTGGGAGGAAACCGAAGATCTCGGAGAAAACCCACGCAGGTCACGGGGAGAACGTACAAACTCCGTACAGACAGCGGCCGTAGTCAGGATCGAACCTGAGTCTCCGGCGCTGCATTCGCTGTAAGGCAGCAACTCTACCGCTGCACCACCGTGCCGCCCTGATGCTGGTTTAAATCGAAGGTAGACACAAACTGCTGGAGTAACTCAGCCGGACAGGTGGAGATGCTGCCTGACCCGCTGAGTTACTCCAGCATTTTGTTTCTACCCACGATTTGAACCAGCGTCTGCAGGTTTTTTTTTCCTACACATTTTGCTGCTCCACTGCGAAATCTCCTCAAAGTAGGTCAACTTTGAAGAAGTTCTCCTGAGACGCTGCCTGTCCTGCTGAGATACTCCAGCATTTTAGTGTCTACCTTTGGTTTGTGTGATGGTCCGGGCTGCGTCCGCAATTCTCTGCAAATTTCTTGCGGTCTCGGACGAAGTTGTTGGGCCAGAATGGCGGGACTGTCGTACGTTGAAAGACTGGAGCGACTGGGCTTGTATACACTGGAATTTAGAAGGATGAGAGGGGATCTTATCGAAACGTATAAGATTATTAAGGGGTTGGACACGTTAGAGGCAGGAAACATGTTCCCAATGTTGGGGGAGTCCTGAACCAGGGGCCACACACAGTTTAAGAATAAGGGGTAGGCCATTTAGAACGGAGATGAAGAAAAACTTTTCCAGTCAGAGTTGTGAATCTGTGGAATCCTCTGCCTCAGAAGGCAGTGGAGGCCAATTCTCTGAATGCATTCAAGAGAGAGCTAGATAGAGCTCGTAAGGATAGCGGAGTCAGGGGGTATGGGGAGAAGGCAGGAACGGGGTACTGATTGGTGAGAATGATCAGCCATGATCACAGTGAATGGCGGTGCGTACAGGCTCGAAGGGTCGAATGGCCTACTCCTGCACCTATTGTCTATAAGAAGATAAGTCTATACGAAGTACTCTTGAAACTTTGTCAGCACCAGAAATGCGTGCACTGCCTAGGTGAAGTCTGAATTGAATTGAATAAATGTTATTAGCCAAGTATGCACACAGACAAGAAGATCGACACAAAGTGCTGGAGTAACTCAGCGGGTCAGGCAGCATCCCTGGAGACAGGCATGTGAGTGAGGTCCAAAAATAAAAAGAAGAAAAGATCCAAGCTCTTGCAATGGGGGTCAAAATGTACATTACAAAATAAGGTGAATATGACACTGCACACAATAACATTTTGAAGTAAATTCGCACATTAATTGATAATCAGCCCAAAAAGGTGGTAACTGGCTTTTCTGTAGTGCTTTATATTTTAACCCAGTCTTGATTAATTTAGTTATATAATCTTGCACTTCAATTTAATATTTACTCATTACAGTTCCACCATTGATTTTCTGGCATTCTTGGTTCCAGAGCTTTGCTGGTTTATCCAGCCGGCCAAGGAAGTCACTCGGCGATGGGGATACACGTGCCGGCTCCAGCTGGGCTGAAGTTCCAGAGGCCCCGGCCGCAGGTTGCAAATTCAACCCACCGATCGGCCGTGGAAGTCCCGGTGAGGCTGAGATTGGCTGCCTTGCCCAGCCTAGGGGCCACATTTTCGGAGAGACTTCCAGGGCGCGCCGGGGAGATTTCTCGCAGAACCCCTAGCGACCTCTAGCGGAACCCTAGTGTCCATCTGAAGAAGGGCCTTGACCCGAAGCGTCACCCATTCCTTCTCTCCAAAGACGCTGCCTGACCCGCTGAGTTACTCCAGCATTTTGTGTCTACCTTCGATTTCAAGTTAGAAAAAGGGGACGTACAACGAGATCTGGGTGTCCTAGTGCATCAGCCACTCACTAAAAGGAAGCATGCAGGTACAGCAGGCAGTGAAGAAAGCCAATGGAATGTTGGCCTTCATAACAAGGGGAGTTGAGTATAGGAGCAAAGAGGTCCTTCTGCAGTTGTACAGGGCCCTGGTGAGACCGCACCTGGAGTACTGTGTGCAGTTTTGGTCTCCTAATTTGAGGAAGGATATTCTTGCTATTGAGGGCGTGCAGCGTAGGTTTACTAGGTTAATTCCCGGAATGGCGGGACTGTCGTACGTTGAAAGACTGGAGCGACTGGGCTTGTATACACTGGAATTTAGAAGGATGAGAGGGGATCTTATCGAAACGTATAAGATTATTAAGGGGTTGGACACGTTAGAGGCAGGAAACATGTTCCCAATGTTGGGGGAGTCCTGAACCAGGGGCCACACACAGTTTAAGAATAAGGGGTAGGCCATTTAGAACGGAGATGAAGAAAAACTTTTCCAGTCAGAGTTGTGAATCTGTGGAATCCTCTGCCTCAGAAGGCAGTGGAGGCCAATTCTCTGAATGCATTCAAGAGAGAGCTAGATAGAGCTCGTAAGGATAGCGGAGTCAGGGGGTATGGGGAGAAGGCAGGAACGGGGTACTGATTGGTGAGAATGATCAGCCATGATCACAGTGAATGGCGGTGCGTACAGGCTCGAAGGGTCGAATGGCCTACTCCTGCACCTATTGCCTATAAGAAGATAAGTCTATACGAAGTACTCTTGAAACTTTGTCAGCACCAGAAATGCGTGCACTGCCTAGGTGAAGTCTGAATTGAATTGAATAAATGTTATTAGCCAAGTATGCACACAGACAAGAAGATAGACACAAAGTGCTGGAGTAACTCAGCGGGTCAGGCAGCATCCCTGGAGACAGGCATGTGAGTGAGGTCCAAAAATAAAAAGAAGAAAAGATCCAAGCTCTTGCAATGGGGGTCAAAATGTACATTACAAAATAAGGTGAATATGACACTGCACACAATAACATTTTGAAGTAAATTCGCACATTAATTGATAATCAGCCCAAAAAGGTGGTAACTGGCTTTTCTGTAGTGCTTTCTTTATATTTTAACCCTGTCTTGATTAATTTAGTTATATAATCTTGCACTTCAATTTAATATTTACTCATTACAGTTCCACCATTGATTTTCTGGCATTCTTGGTTCCAGAGCTTTGCTGGTTTATCCAGCCGGCCAAGGAAGTCGCTCGGCGATGGGGATACACGTGCCGGCTCCAGCTGGGCTGAAGTTCCAGAGGCCCCGGCCGCAGGTTGCAAATTCAACCCACCGATCGGCCGTGGAAGTCCCGGTGAGGCTGAGATTGGCTGCCTTGCCCAGCCTAGGGGCCACATTTTCGGAGAGACTTCCAGGGCGCGCCGGGGAGATTTCTCGCAGAACCCCTAGCGACCTCTAGCGGAACCCTAGTGTCCATCTGAAGAAGGGCCTTGACCCGAAGCGTCACCCATTCCTTCTCTCCAAAGACGCTGCCTGACCCGCTGAGTTACTCCAGCATTTTGTGTCTACCTTCGATTTCAAGTTAGAAAAAGGGAACGTACAACGAGATCTGGGTGTCCTAGTGCATCAGCCACTCACTAAAAGGAAGCATGCAGGTACAGCAGGCAGTGAAGAAAGCCAATGGAATGTTGGCCTTCATAACAAGGGGAGTTGAGTATAGGAGCAAAGAGGTCCTTCTGCAGTTGTACAGGGCCCTGGTGAGACCGCACCTGGAGTACTGTGTGCAGTTTTGGTCTCCTAATTTGAGGAAGGATATTCTTGCTATTGAGGGCGTGCAGCGTAGGTTTACTAGGTTAATTCCCGGAATGGCAGGACTGTCGTATGTTGAAAGACTGGAGTGACTAGGCTTGTACACACTGGAATTTAGAAGGATGAGAGGGGATCTTATCGAAACATACAAGATTATTAAGGGGTTGGACACGTTAGAGGCAGGAAACACGTTCCCAATGTTGGGGGAGTCCAGAACCAGGGGCCACAGTTTAAGAATAAGGGGTAGGCCATTTAAAACGGAGACGAGGAAAAACATTTTCAGTCAGAGAGTTGTAAATCTGTGGAATTCTCTGCCTCAGAAGGCAGTGGAGGCCAATTGTCTGAATGCATTCAAGAGAGAGCTAGATAGAGCACTTAGGGATAGCGGAGTCAGGGGGTACGGGGAGAAGGCAGGAACGGGGTACTGATTGAGGATGATCAGTGAAGAAAGCCAATGGAATGTTGGCCTTCATAACAAGGGGAGTTGAGTATAGGAGGCATTGAATGGTGGCACTGGCTCGAGGGGCCGAATGGCCTCCTCCTGCACCGATTGTCTATTGTCTAAACCAGCATCTGCAGTTTTTTGTTCCCTACACATACAAGGAATGTGCCTTGGTGCTTTGCTCGCAAGTAACAACACGACGTACAGTAAACAATTAAGAATAAAACATTATAATTTAAGCACGCAAAAAATGAAATATAATACCAGAGCTTGATGATTTTACCGGAAAAAATCAAAGAATTTCACTGGAGGTCACGGTCACCCAGAGGTGAAAATAAAGTATCACCGGCCCTTCGGCCCTACTTGCCCACACCAATCAACATGTCCCACCTGCCCGCATTGGGCCCATGTACCCGTGCCTGCCCTCTCCATGTACCCGTGGAAATCAGTACCTGCTTGTACAGCCAGAGGAGCGAGCAGACGAGAGTGATGTCGGCCAGGGTGACCCGCTCTCCCACCAGGAAGGTCCTTGTCTTCAGATGCTCGTCCAGAACCGCCAGGACCTTCCTCACCTCCTCCTTGGCGTGTTCGGTGGCCTGGGGGGGGAGGGGGGGGGGGGGGGAGAACAGCGGTCAAAAGTGAAGCACTGGTTGAGGGAGTCATAGAAACGTAGAAAAAAGGTACAGGAGGAGGCCATTCGAGCTAGCATCGCCATTCATTGTCATCATGACTGACCGTCCACAATCAGTAAACCCGTGCCTGCCTTCTCCCCATATCCCTTGATTCCACTAGCCCCCAGAGCTCTATCTAACTCTCTCTTAAATCCATCCAGTGATTTGGCCTCCACTGCCCTCTGTGGCAGAGAATTCCACAAATTCACAACTCTCTGGGTGAAAAAGTTCCTTCTCACCTCAGTTTTAAATGGCCTCCCCTTTATTCTAAGACTGTGGCCCCTGGTTCTGGACTCCCCCAACATTGGGAACATTTTTCTTGCATCTAGCTTGTCCAGTTCTTTTATAATTTTGTGTGTTTCTATAAGATCCCCCCCCCTCTCATCCTTCTAAACTCCAGTGAATACACGCCTATTCTTTCCAATCTTACCTCGTACAACAGTCCCGCCATCCCGGGGATTAACCTGGTGAACCTACGCTGCACTGCCTCAATAGCAAGGATGCCCTTTCTCAAATTGGGAGACCAAAACAGTACACAATACTCCAGATGTGGTCTCACCAGGGCTCTATACAACTACAGAAGAACCTCTTTACTCCTATATTTAAATCCTCTCTAAAATCAGACTTGCTCCCCCTCACACATCAGGCAGGCTCCCCCTCAGTCAGTTAGTTTAATGTCACGTGTACTGAAGTACAGTCAAAAGACTTTGTTGACTAATGACTACTGTATCAATCGTAGCTTCGGTACACGAACGTCATAGAGTGGTACAGCGTGGAAATAGGCCCTTCGGCCCATCTATCGTACCCTCTCAGGTCGACACAAAATGCTGGAGCAACTCAGAGGGTCAGGCAGCATCTCTGGATAGAGGGAATGGGTGACGTTTCGGGCCGAGACCCTTCTTTAGACTGAAGGGTCTCGACCCGAAACGTCACCCGTTCCTTCTCTCCAGATATGCTGCCTGACCCGCTGAGTTACTCCAGCATTTTGTGCCCACTTTCGATTTAAACCAGCACCTGCAGTTCTTTCCTACATATCTTTCCCTCACCCCATAACCCTCGACACCCGTACCAATCAAGAATTTGTCGAACTCCGCCTTAAAAATATCCATTGACATGGCCTACACAGCCACCTGTGGCAATGAACTCCACAGATTCACCACCCTCTGAATGAAGAAATTCCTCCTCATCTCCTTTCTCAAAGATACGTCCTTTTATTCTGAGGTGGTGCCTTCTGGGCCTAGATAGAAGGGTGGTGGGTGTATGGAACAAGCTGCCAGAGGAGGTAGTTGAGCCTGGGACTATCCCAACATTTAAAAAACAGTTGGACAGGTCCATGGATAGAACAGGCTTGGAGGGATATGGACCAAACATAGGCAGGTGGGACTAGTGTAGCTGGGACATGTTGGCTGGTGTGGGCAATTTGGGCCGAAGGGCCCGTTTCCACGCTGTATCACGCTATGATTCTCGAAATAGTGGAAACATCCTCTCCACATCCACTCTATCCAGGCCTTTCAATCTTTGAAACACTCTTGGATTCTCTCAGAATGTTCACCAGTGTGAACTGCTAAGGCCTTCAATAAAACGACTTGTTCAAGAAACTCACCACTGATCCACGCGTGCGTCTGTTCCTATCTGAGCCGGGCCCAAAGTAAATCCAGATTCAGGGTAAAGACAGATAGACAACAGGTGCAGGAGGAGGCCATTCGGCCCTTCGAGCCAGCACCGCCATTCAATGTGATCATGGCTGATCATTCTCAATCAGTACCCCGTTCCTGCCTCCTCCCCATACCCCCTGACTCCGCTATCCTTAAGAGCTCTATCTAGCTCTCTCTTGAATGCATTCAGAGAATTGGCCTCCACTGCCTTCCGAGGCAGAGAATTCCACAGATTCACAATTCTCTGACTGAAAAGGTTTTTCCTCGTCTCAGTTCTAAATGGCCGACCCCTTATTCTTAAACTGTGGCCCCTTGTTCTGGACTCCCCCAACATCAGGAACATGTTTCCTGCCTCTAACGTGTCCAACCCCTTAATAATCTTATACGCTTCAATAAGGTCTCCTCTCATCCTTCTAAATTCCAGTGTATACAAGCCTAGTCGTTCCAGTCTATCAACATGATGATGAAAGCCCCTCTTACAGTTTGTGTCAGAGATACAGCATGGTACAGACCCATCTGCCCACGCCAACCATTGGCTACCCGTTCACACTAATTCTACGTTTAGGAATACAGCGCAGAAACATGCCCTTTTGGCCCACCGGGTCCGTGCCGACCAGCGATCCCCACACATTAACACGATCCTACACCCACTAGGGACAATTGTTTACATTTACCAAGCCAATTAACCTACAAACCTGCACGTCTTTGGAGCGTGGGAGGAAACCGAAGATCTCGGAGGAGGTCACGCGGAGAACGTGATAATAAATCAAAGATAATAGAGCAGAGCAAGATAGACCACTCGACCCTAAAACCCGTAGTGTGTCAGGGTGCCATTTTAGTAGGCAGAAACATTTAAAAAGAAAAATAACAAAAATCTGTGAATAGATAGATGAGATATATTCTGCATTTTTATGGTATCATCACACATGATACCATGTTCCTCCAAAACTCTGATTACACCGCGAGAGGCATAGCGAACGGCGGCTTTTGCCTACTAAAATGGCGGACGTTACGCCCCTTTGCGTACTGCACTTCAGTACAGGCGATTTCGACGGAGTGGTCCATCTTGCGCCACTAGTGCCTTTGGTACAAACTCCGTGCAGGCAGCGCCCGTAGTCGGGATGGAACCCGGGGCTCCGGCGCGGCATTCTCCGCACAGCGGCGTCCCTACCGCCGCGTCGCGCTGAGGTTGCCTGGGAGCCGATTGCGGAGGTCGGAGAGCGGAAGCGCCGACCCACCTGCTTGTTGTACTGCATGATCCCCAGGGTGGGGAAGACCCAGGTGCTGGCCGGGGGGATGATGTCGTTGTCGGCGAAGCCGACCCACTGGAGGACCTGGGCGCCCGACTCCCGCGTCGCCCCTCGGAGGTCGTCGTTGGCCACTGGCGGGAGAGAGGGAAAGAAGACGGGCGCGGTCAGCGGCGGCACTCGAAACCGCGCGGCGGAGCGAGGGGAAGTGGCGGGGAGAAGGGAGAGGAAGCGTAGAAAACAGGTGCAGAGTACTCTTAGGGCTAAGGGAATCAAGGGATATGGGGGGAAAAAAGCAGGAACGGGGTACTGATTTTTGATCAGCCATGATCATATTTTATATATTTAGATTTAGAGATACAGCGTGGAAACAGGCCCTTTGGCCCACCGAGTCCGCGCCGCCCAGCGATCCCCGCACACTAACACTATCCCACACACACTAGGGACAATTTTTACATTTATCCAGTCAATCAACCTACATACCTGTACGTCTTTGGAGTACTGTACGTATTATCATATCATATCATATCATATATATACAGCCGGAAACAGGCCTTTTCGGCCCTCCAAGTCCGTGCCGCCCAGTGATCCCCGTACATTAACTATCCTACACCCACTAGGGACAATTTTTCACATTTACCCAACCAATTAACCTACATGCCTGTACGTCTTTGGAGTGTGGGAGGAAACCGAAGATCTCGGAGAAAACCCACGCAGGTCACGGGGAGAACGTACAAACTCCTTACAGTGCAGCACCCATAGTCAGGATCGAACCTGAGTCTCCGGCGCTGCATTCGCTGTAAAGCAGCAACTCTACCGCTGCGCTACCGTGCCGCCGGTATTGAACTGGCTGGGAGAAGAGGAATACTTTGCGACCGCAGGTAGATGGACAAGCGAGGAATCCTTACCGTAATAAGCAATGGCGTTGCTCTCGAACACACGGAAGCCATCGTCACCTTCGAACGCTGGGACCTGGGGCAGAAGCAGAGGCCTTGTGAGCGGTGTGGGGTGTACAGGAGACGCTGCTGCCGTGAACTGAGTGAGGCAGGGCTTCTCGCTCTCTGTCACATCTTAACCTCCTTGCAGGGCAACGCGGGCTAGTTTTTGCTTTACACAGAGGGTGGTGAGGGCCTGGAACGCGCTGCCAGAGGAGGAGGGGGGACGGTCGAGACCCGACCTTTGTTTTCTGTGTCGTGTCTCTGATCCCGCTGCGGCCTACCATCAGCCATGCACCTGGAGCTGGCGGGCTCCGGCTGGGACCACCTGGGCTCTGGTTTGCAGAGCCCACCGCCCGGACTCACCACCTGCGGCGCTGGCTGCCTTCGGAGGCTGCGGGAGCGGCTGCGACTCGTCTCCGGAGGCTTTGGCGCGGGCCGCGTGGACGTCGGAAGCCCGCAGGCCCCTGGGTGGGGGCCGACATCGGGAGCTCCGGCAGCGTCTTCGCCTGCCCCAAATCGCGGAGCTTGGGTCGGCCCGCCGCGGGCCTTTCACCATCCGGCGCGGCCTGAAATAGGCCGCGGGATTTTCTCCGCCCGGCGGGGGCTTCAATGTGGGGAGCCCCAACGTGGCAACTCCAACAGCCTGACCGCGGGAGAAGACGGCAGGGGAAGAGAAAAGACATTCTGGCCTTCCATCACAGTGAGGAGGGGACTGGAGGAGACTCACTGTGATGGATGTTTCTTTTGTTTGGTGTTGGTTATGATTGTGTGTTATTGCATTTTTATCGATTATTCTTATTGGTCTTATTGTTGAACTGCGGGTCATTTTTCATTTCACTGCACATTTATGTGTATGTGACAAATAAATTGACTATTGATTGACTATTGGAGACAGAGACGTTAGCGGTGTCTAAGAGACTTTTAGATAGGCACGCGGAGAGTCTCGACCCGAAACATCACCTATTTCTTTTCTCCCGGAGATGCTGTCTGACCCACTGGGCTACTCCAGCATTTTGTGTCCACCTTCGATTTAAACCAGCACCTGCAGTTCTTTCCTACACAGGGAATAGTTACGTTTAATAACGTCACGTGTACCGAGGTACAGTGAAAAGCTTCTTCTGTTGCGTGCCTCAGTCAGCAAAACTTTAGACGTGGCGCAGCGGTAGAGCTGCTGCCTTGCAACCCCAGAGACCCAGGTTCGATCCTGACTACGGGTGCTGTCTGTACGGAGTTTGCAAGGTCTCCCTGTGACTGCCTGTGCCTGGAATCCTCCCACATTCCAAAGATGTGCAGGTTTGCGGGTTCACTAGGTTAATTCCCGGAATGGCGGGAATATCATATGTTGAAAGACTGGAGCGACTGGGCTTGTATACACTGGAATTTGGAAGGGTGAGAGGAGATCTTATCGAAACGTATAAGATTATTAAGGGGTTGGACACGTTAGGAGGCAGGAAACATGTTCCCAATGTTGGGGGAGTCCGGAACAAGGGGCCACAGTTTAAGAATAAGGGGTAGGCCATTTAGAACTGAGATGAGGAAAAACTTTTTCAGTCAGTTGTGAATCTGTGGAATTCTCTGCCTCAGAACGCAGTGGAGGCCAATTCCCTGGATGCATTCAAGAGAGAGCTGGATAGAGCTCTTAAAGATAGCGGAGTCAGGGGGTATGGGGAGAAGGCAGGAACGGGGTACTGATTGAGAACGATCAGCCATGATCACATTGAATGGCGGTGCTGGCTCGAAGGGCCGAATGGCCTCCTCCTGCGCCTATTGTCTATTAATTTGGATTCTGTAAATTGTCTCCAGTCTGCGGGGTGGAACTGGTGTAGGGGTAATCGCCGGGCGGAGTGGACTCAGTGAGTGTGGGAATGGGAGGGGGAGTTAAAAGTGTTGAGCAACTGGGAGATTTAGGCTCATAAGACAAAACAGCAGAATTGGGCTGTTCAGCCCATCGAATTTATTCTGCCGTTCAATCGGCATTAGGGGTGCCACAATGGCGTAACGGTAAACAATAGGTGCAGGAGGAGGCCATTTGGCCCTTCGAGCCAGCACCACCATTTAATGTGATCATGGTTGATTATTCACAATCAGTAACCCGTGCCTGCCTTCTCCCCATACCCCCTGACTCCGCTATCTGTAAGAGCTCTATCTAGCTGCCAAAGATTTCCCTGCCACATCTCCAAAATTAAAAACTAAAGGTAGAGCCCAGCAACAGGCCCTTTGGCCCACTGAGTCCACACCGACCAGCAGTCACCCCGTACATTACATTATGCTCCAGTTTTATTTTTAGTGATACAGCACGGAAACATGCCCTTTCGGCCCACCGGGTCCGCGCCGCCCAGCGATCCCTGCACATTAACACTATCCTACACACACCAGGGACAATTTTTGCATTTGCCCAGCCAATTAACCTACATACCTGTACGTCTTTGGAGTGTGGGAGGAAACCGAAGATCTCGGAGAAAACCCACGCAGGTCACGGGGAGAACGTACAAACTCCGCCCGTAGTCAGGATCGAACCCGAGTCTCCGGCGCTGCATTCGCTGTAAGGCAGCAACTCTACCGCTGCGCCACCGTGCCGCCCCTCGTGATTCCACTCTACACGATTACAACCAAGCCGCGCAGTGTATAGATGCAGGATCATGGGTGGACAGAAGACTAAGGGCGCAGTTGGTGTGGGAAATGCTGCTGTTCAAATAAGGATTTAAGAGAGGGGAGCGATTGCAATGAGTGATAGCAGAACCACTTCTGGAACCAGAACACAGAGTCGACAGGCCTGAACGCCATCTTAATAGAGGGATACGGTCATTTACAGGCAGCTTAGATCAATATAACTTGGCACTGACTCGAACACTATGGGCCGATGGGCCCCTTCTTGAGTTGTCGTGCTCTTTGTTCAAAATTCCTCTCCTCTCTCTTGGGGAAACGAAAGTATTTTAGTTTAGTTTAGTTTAGAGATACAGCGCGGAAACGGGCCCTTCGGCCCACCGGGTCCGCGCCGCCCAGCGATCCCCGCACACTAACACAACACCCACTAGGGACAATTTTTACATTTTAGCCTCCGAATTAAAGGGCGCTCTTTTAGAATGGAGGGGAGGAGGAACCTGTTTAGTCGAGAGGGTGGTTAAATCTGTGCAACTCAGAGAGCAGTGGAGGCCAAGACAGCGGATATTTTTACGGCAAAGACAGACAAATTCTTGCTTGGAACGGGTGTCCAAGTGTTACGGCAAAGATACTAGAGGAGCAAGATAGACCACTCGACCCTAAAAACCGTAGTATGTCACGGCGCCATTTTAGTAGGCAGAAACTTGCAAACATTTAAAAACAAAAATCTGTGAATTGATAGATGAGATGTATTCTGCATTTTAACGGTATCACCACACATACTGTTCCCCCACAACACTGATTACACTGCGAGAGGCAGAGCGAACGGCGGGTTTTGCCTACTAAAATGGCTCCTTTGCGTACTACACTTCAGGATAGTCGATTTCAACGGGGTGGTCCATCTTGTTCCTCTAGTATCTTTGGGTTTCGGGGAGAAGGCAGGAAAATGGGATTAGGAGGGAGAGATGAGCCATGATTGAATGGCGGAGTGGACTCGATGGGCCGAATGGTCCAATTCTACTCCTATAACTTGTGAAAATACAAAGTGCTCGAGGAACTCAGCGGGTCAGGCAGCATTTGTGGAGAACAAGGCTAGGTGACGTTTCGGGTCGGGACCCTACTTCAGTATCTTCCGCATTGTTATCAGTCTCTTGAATGAACTTCTCAGAAGCTAAGGGTGTATTCCCAAACTTCCAATTTAGGTCCGCCTACCTACCTGATCTCCCGGTTGCTCAACGTTTTAATTCCCCCTCCCATTCCCAATCTGATCTTTCTGTCCTGGGCCTCCTCCATTGTCAGAGTGAGGCCCAGCGCAAATTGGAGGAACAGCACCTCATATTTCGCTTGGGCAGCTCAAGTCAATGTATAAACATTGACTTCTCTAACTTCAAATAGCCCTTGCTTTCCCTCTCACTCCATCCCCTCCCTTTCAATAGTCAAGTCGTTTATTTGTCACATACACATAAATGTGTAGTGAAATGAAAAATTACCCGCAGTTCAACAATAAGACCAATAAGAATAATCAATAAAAATGCAATGGGAGAACTTTCCCAGTTCTCCGACCAGTCTTACTGTCTCCGACTACATTTTATCTGTTCCAACTCCTCTGACATCAGTCTGAAGAAGGGTCTCGACCCGAAACGTCACCCATTCCTTCTCTCCAGAGATGCTGCCTGACCCGCTGAGTTACTCCAGCATTTTGTGTCTACCTTCCAATCTACCTTGTTGCAGCCCTTACACTTTTTTTTGTTGGGAATATGCACTTTCTTGAATTCAGTTTTTAGTTTAGTTGAGTTCAGATACAGCGAGGAAACAGGCCCTTTGGCCAAGAGTCCACACCAACCAGCGATCCCCGCACATAAACAATTTCCTACATACCCTCGGGACAATTTACAATTTTACCAAAGCTAATTAACCTACAAGCCTGTACGCCTTGGAGTGTGGAAGGAAAACGGAGTGCCCGGGGAAAACCCACGCAGGTCACGGGGAGAACGTACAAACTCTGTATAGACAAGCACCAAACCCGGGTCTCAGGCACTGTAAGGCAGCAACCCTACCGCTGCGCCACCGACTTTTCTCGAATGTTTCAGCATGAAAACAGGCCCTTTGCACCACCGCGTGAAGGTCGACCATTGATCAAGCTTTCACGCTGGTTCAGTTTTCGTTTACAGTCGGCCATTTTGATTTGGGACCCTCCGTCTGAAACATCGTCAGTCGAAACCATCGACGCCTGCTAGATTTTTCTAGTCGATTGTGACTCCGTAAATCCTGGGATTTGTCTTAGGGCGGCACGTTGAGTAGCGGTAGCTACTGCCTTACAACGGGTTCGATCCTGACCACGGGTGCTGTCTGTACGGAGTTTGCACGTTCTCCCCGTGACCTGCGCGGGTTTACCCCCCCCCCCACCCCCGAGATCTTCGGTTTCCTCCCACACTCCAAAGACGCGCAGGTCTGTAGGTTAACTGGCTTGGTATTAATGTACAAATGTTAAATTGTTGTTCGTGGGTGTACGGCAGTGTTAACGTGCGGGGATCGCTGGTCGGCGCGGACTCGGTGGGCCTGTTTTCGCGCTGCATCTCTAAACTAAACCGGGAATCCTTTGCATACCTCACGAGCATCAGACGCAGATAGTAACGGGATACTTGAAGGGAGGGTGTGGGAATGTCGAGAGGACTGGGGCAGGTGCTGGGACATTAAGCTCTCCGGGGGAGTTTCTGCGCTGGCCGGCAGAGTAAGGGGCGAAAGGTGCCCACGTGCCTGACGTCCAGTCAGAATTTCCCTCCCGCCTTCTGCCCTGCAACCCCCCCCCTCCCCCCAACTTTCCAGGACTGCGTGGCAGATGGCCTAGCACCAATGGAGAGTGGAGTGGGTGAGGATAGTTCTGTCATTGGCGTGGAGCAAATGGTGGGGGGGGAGTGAGGTCGGGGGGGTGAAGATAGAGGGGGAGGAATAGGAGAGGGAGGCGGGACGGGGAATGGGGTAAAGTGGGGAATGGGGGCCCGAGAGAGGGGGAATGAGAGAGTTGAAGAAGTTAAAGGGGAATTCGGAAGGGAGGAATGGGAAGCAGAGTGGGGAATGGGGAGTTTGGGAAGGGGAGGTTAAGTGGGATGGAGTGGGGAATTGGGGAATTTGGGGAGGAGGGAAGAGAGTGGGGGATGGGGTAGTTTCAGTAGGAATGGGGAAAACAAGGAATGGAGATGGTGGGAGAGTGTGAAATGGAAAGGGAGGGGAGTGGAAATTGGGGGGGGGGGTTGGGAGAGGAGTTCAGGAAGAGTGGAGTGGGGAATGGGGATTCAGGAGGCAGGAGAGCAGGGAATAGGGAGGAGAGAGTGTGGGAAATAGGGGGGTGGCAGGTGAAATGAGGATTTTGGGAGGGAGAAGAGTGGGGTGTGGTGGGTTTGGGAGGGGAGGAGGGAGCAGGATTGGGGATGGTTGTAGAGTGGGAAATGGATGGGAGAGGGTGGAGGAATTAATGGGGAAGGAGTTAACGGGAAGCGGGGTTAATGAGAGGGTTAATGAGGGGGGATTAATGGGGGGAATTAATGGGGAGGGGGGTTTATCGGGGAGGGGGGTTTATCGGGGAGGGGGGAAATGGGGAGGGGAGAGAATGGGGGGAAATGGGGAGGGGAGAGAATGAGGGGAGGGGGGTTAATGGGGAGGAGGGCATGAGGGGAGGGGGGCTGAGTGGGGGGGAATGAGGGGAGGGGGGAATGAGGGGGGAGAAGACGGGGGGGAGAAGACGAGGGGGGAGAAGACGGAGGGGGGAGAGAAGATGGGGGGGGGAGGAGACGGGGGGGTGGGGGGAGAAGACGGGGGGAGAGAAGGCAGAGGGGAGAATGAGCGGAGGGGGTTAATGGGGAGGAGGGCATGAGGGGAGGGGGGCATGAGGGGTGTGGGGAATGAGTGGGGGGAAGAAGACAGAGGGGGGAAGAAGACAGAGGGGGGGAGAAGACAGAGGGGGGAGAAGACAGAGGGGGGAGAAGTCAGGGGGTGGAGACAGGGGGAGGGGGGTGAAGACAGGGGAGGGGGAGAAGACGGGGGGGGGGGGGGGGCAAGGCATGTGGGGAGGGGGGTTAATGGGGAGGAGGGCATGATGGGAGGGGGACATGAGTGGGGGGGGAGAATGAGTGGGGGGGGAATGAGGGGATTTTGAGAAGGGGGGAGGGTTTGAGAAGACAGAGGGGGGG